>NW_026856438.1:0-236541 GCF_026571515.1 Ruditapes philippinarum
TTTTTTATTGTGATCTTTCTGCCTTCGTCATTAGATTTATCCAAACTTTATGGAAAGGTGGACATTGTCTGTACACATTGACTTATTTAACATTTAGATTTCTCAGAAATATTACAAATTGGTGATAGAATACAACATATTATAATAAGCATTTGCTTCCTTTTATTTCAATTTCAGTGTTCGCCAATGAATGTAATTGTCAACTTTCCACATCTACATAGCAACAAATATTTTCAAGTAGTTCGCTCCTTATACCCTTCTTTGAAGAGTTCTTCATCTGACGAGTACATTAAACCCGATGCGACTTTTACAACGACGTTTATATGGCAAACAACTAATGAGGCAAATGGCTGTGTTTATTTTTGTTTAAATGATAATTTGCTTTACATATAATTTACACATTTCTTTCTAGTATATAAATTAATGCATTTTATGTAACAGAAACAAACACTCGTATAAAACAAGGCATTAAATATACATAGTTATAACCTATATGATCAGACTGAACTTCAGTTTTTAGGATTATGCAGATTATAATTATGAATAATATTATGATATTATAGCAATACGTCTAGTATGTATAGTTTTGGTGGTTGCTGCCATAATCAGCAAACTCAGGCATGACAATGATTCGTCACTCAAAGCGGCCATTGTACGAGGAAGGTTGTCAAGCCCTCTCTTCCACCTTATTCGCTTGTAAATTTTCTCCTATTTCCGTGGCTCAAAAAAACTTGCTTGAAGAAATTTCAAACGCGAAAAAAATCTCGGTTCGGCTACTTTCCAGTGCCTGAACAATACATCTCGAAAACATTATGAAAACGCATTAAAAATGGATTAAAAAACTTAAACTGTGTCACATGGTTGTGAGTATTTTGAAGGATTGAAATCATTATTTTGCCACTGTTTGTTAAGCACTTCTGAAAATTGACTCTGCATTCATATTAAAACACCCTCGTATAGGTGTAAAATCTCCCATTTTTGAATTTGAATTAATATAAAGGTATTACATTTCCGAATTTTCAACCGTACCGTTTTCCAATTATCTGTAAATAAATGGTACAGCAATGTTCGTAACGAAATTATGTTATACATTTTTTTGCAAAAGTACCATATAATATATCCTCTACAAAATTTACGGATATACGCACTACGGTTTCGGTTTCGTTGCATTAGTGAGTTGTCATAAATTCTTTCTGTCGTCATAAAAGCACTCGAAAAGAAAACACATGGGTATTTTTATTAATTTAAAAGCCATTGTAAGACAATATGCTATTTCATTAAAAGATAGTTTATCGTTTTAATATTATCAGTTATGAAATCTTCATTAGAATATTCTTATATTACAATAAGCACAAACTAGATTTATAGGTGAGAAAAGTTTAAATAATGAGTGTGTAAGTAATATTATGAAAAAATTAAACATGTACATTTTATTTCATTTTACGCGCAGTTTGTCTGGAGTAATGCATTATCGGTCTTCGACTTAGTATGTTTGAAATAGTTCATCTAAGAGTGGAAATTGCATTCCGCATGACTGAATGTCCTAACAAGAATGGGAACTACCCTGCGTGATACTTACCCATAACAATACAAACTTCACGTTTCATATATCTGTAAATTATGCATAAGGTGTTAAGTAAATACATAATCAAGAATGCAATGTATAACATTCACGTGCCACATATCTGTAAATTATGGATTAAATGGTTTCGCAAAATACTTTTAAAACATGATCAAGAATGCAACGCTATTTTGTGTATATTCCAAATCATAATTTAATAGTAAATGATAGTGTCAAATAGACAAACAAATCGTACAAAAAACTATTGATCTTATCAATGAAACAGTTAATAATAAAAAAAAATCTGCAAAACTAAAACTCTAGATATTTCTAAATTTAAGTGCTACTATGTAATTCTTATTGATTTCATGTTTAATTTTTAAAACACAAATGATTCATAGATCATATACTTGAGTTATCCTAGTAATTATGTAATTTATATTTTTTTAGTGAAATTATTCTGATTTATTGATTAACTAAAAATTTTGAAAAGACGTAAACAGTGTCATTTATTGATTATCTATAAATTTTGAAAAGACGCAAACAGTCTCATTTCAGGTAATTTATTTCTTCAATAATCCAAATACAACCTCATAACAACTTTAAATAAAAAATTATAATAATGCGTTGGTCGTTCGTGTATTTTAATGTGTTTTTGTTTTTGTTTTTATGGTGTTTTATGACAATGTGCAATTGAAAAAGCCCTTTCAATGTTCTTATTTAACATTATTATATCTTACGGTGTTGAACAGTGAAAAATAAAGCCCCGCTATTTCTAGTGATGTTAATTCACTTGCTCGCAAACAGTATTCTAAAAAGATGTGTTCTTTTGTATAAACCAGATCAATAAATAACATTTTACACCGATTTCTCGGAAAGTCTTTTTTATAATTATTCCATATAAATTATTATATATTAGCCGTTCAATATTGTTGAAACTTGGAAGTTTTAGTACATTTACTTGCCTTAAGTACATGTTTGAAACAAAAAAAGAAATCACACAGGCTTATATATACAGGTTTCATATGTAGTCTTTGCGGAGATGTATTAACCGTAATCAAGTTTACATATTGATATTTCAAAGTGTACAAATACATAGACGCTGACAATGAAAATGACATCGCTCACGAGCTTTATGTATTTGCATCAATGATGTAATAAAGATGTTCAATCTACACATCCATCTTTCATAATCAGTGACGTCATTCTTTATCAAGAAAGTAATAAACAACTTTGATTAAGTCTCACATTAACTGTCTCGACATAATGGAGTCACTTTTTCGAAGACTGATAACTTAAAGCTGAAGAGAGCGAATAGACCAAGCAAAATGGTCGCTAATAAAAGAATGATATATTAAGCTTGGTTGTAATTATCATAGTGTTCTATCATTTTTGCTACGACTGATTGATACATTAAGAAACATAAATAACATCTATGAAAATGAGTTTCAAAAATTACTTACAGTTGCATATTAAGCTGTTGTCATGTATTCGAACATGAAGTTCTGTTCCACCAAAATAAGAATTGTTATTTCGTTCGCAATATTGCAAAATTTATTGCAAGCAGCAAAGCAATCATAAACAAATGAGCTGGTTCAAATTTGATATAAGTTTTATCCTTTTTATCTTGATAAATTGAAAAAAGTGTATATAATGGATCGTTTAATGACATATTAATAATCGATTGTTACTGTGACTTCAATTAGAATGGAAAGGGTAATCAAGAATTTCTAACAACTTTGCATAATCGTATATTATGATACAGCAATATTTTAATAAGAGATAACGATGAGAATAACGGTCATCCGTTTTGAAGTGTTGGTCCCTTTGTGTTTGCTTTTTGAAAATCAAGGTAGGGGCAAAGCGTTATTATGATGCTTTTCCTGTATCTGATCACCGTTTGGGTAATTGTACACAATTTGTACAGTCATTAGTAAAGAGTAGTTTTCTTCTGTATTTAAACCTATGGATTTTTCTTAAAACATGACCTATTTTAAAAATAAACAAATATTTCAAGTCCGCGTTTCATTACTGTAACATCATTAGATACTTTTTTGTCAAACATAACAGCAAATAAGCATATATATATTATACAGGAGCTGTATGAATTGTCCGCATCTTAGAATGTAATGTCACACATAAATGGTGTCGTCTTTATACTTTTTTCTAATTAATGTTCCTCATGCTTGTGTATATTCTGTCATAGAAAATATTACCACCCATGGGGACCCTGAGCGTAATACTAGACAAACGAAATAAAACAATTCATACAATCTGCAATTTGTCAATATGAATGATATGAATTATTTTTTTATGAGTATTTAAACCTTATCAACTGCGAGAAAAGTTATTTACTGACAATTTATTCTTATTCAATATTTCTTAACAGTAAAACATATAAATTATCTAGATGGAAAACACAACAATGTATTTTATTTTAGCTTAGTAAATGATTAGTATCTTTATAGATGTTTGAGGAATATATAATGTATATACAAACTCATATACGCATGCGTATATAATTATATGAACACAACTCGACTTGTTAGTCTAGTAAGGTACTTACATTTTGTTTCATCTATTTCTCACGAAGTTTTTTTTCAAAGTTTCTAATATATAATGATAGATAAGATGTACTTTATCGAAAAGTATAATACCATATATTATTAACTCAATGTATTAAGACTTCATCAAAAGTTCCCCGTTAAGAAAATCAAATTAGCGAATTCGAGTAACGTCATTAGTTCAATCTATCTGTAGTTGATAACTATGGAAAAAAAATCATCACAGTATTACAAAATACTGGTTTTAAAGTTACAGAACAAAAAAGTTGTTCAATTCCGACTAGGATTAGGTTCGATGTCCTAATAAACAAAGTACAAGGAAGTAACATGTACTTATACGTGATAAATGTAAAAAAACTCAGTTCGTGGAATGATGAACGGCTCTTAAATTCTATTAATTGAACGAGATGGCAGGACTATCAGTAAGAGCAGGAGAAAGCAGGGGAACATAAACTTTCAGTTGTTTTAATAAAAATTGTTCAAGAATGTGCGTTCAGTTACCTGACAAAATATTGTTTAACTTCATGCTGAACGATTAAAGAGAAATGATACAAATTACTTCCTATACAAATGTAAAGACGTTTAATGTCTTATTCTGGAAATAAGTGATAATTGAATAGGATTTTTAGTCAAGATTGATACAATGTTTATTGTTGAATTAATTCAGTTTTATTGTTATTTTTTCCCGAACATTGGAATCAATTGCAAACTTAAACAAACTGAATCTTTCTGTTTATTACTTTAATTTACACATGGGTAGAAAATTTAACTTTTTAGAATTTATTTAAAAGCTCAATTCGAAACTAAAACGAATTACTTTTTCTAAAATAAATGATTAAAATTCATCTGGATTAATATACGTAATGTAAAGTCATTTAGAATTACAAGGTTTATCTTTCACAATGCATGCCTCATTTAGGCGTATTGAGAAAATATGATATATAAGGTTTTTTTTTCTTAAAGAGATCATCATTTATATAGTTATCGCACTATTTCTGAAATAAGTCAGGAAATGTATGCATTTATTGTCCTGACAGTGAAAGTCCAAAAGCTATACACAGCCAGTTACTTGTTTTTCCATTTTACTGCATAAACAGTATTTCTGTTTTATGGAGTCCTAGCGGAGACGTACTTTTCTAAGCCGCTAAATAACAAACTCTGTCAAACGAATTTGGAAGTTTTACATTTTGATATTTAATTCAAATCAATATTTTCGTACTTATTTGGCTATACTTAAGTCATATATGTATATTTTATCAGAGGAGTTCTATATTTACAAATATATAGACAAAAACACTTTATGTAATGTATGTAGCAATGTTGTAATAAAGCCTTTCAAACTTCACATCCATATTTCATATTCACTGACCATATTCATAATGAAAAATCTTATAACTAACCTTGATTACGGAAGTGAAACAATATAACTGTCTCGACATGAACATCAATTGTCGCTGATTAATAACTTTCAGTTGACGAGACCGAATATACATAGTCGTTCAAACGTCATAACCATATATCATTATCATTCACTACAACGGTAATTTTAAACAACCTCGATTTGTTAAAGATGCCTAATATGTGAATGGACAAAAATGATTATTTACTGCAAGTTCACGTGTACTAAAAAGGACTAAACTGAAAACATAATCCCAAGTTAGATCAAGCTTTTAGAATTTATTAGTCATCTTCCCTGAAAAGACCTAAAAAAGTAAGTAGAAGTCAAATTCAATGGCAGATACTCGATAAAAGGTGGGTGACCCCCGATTTTGTTATCATATTATAAAACCATTCACATACTATTTATTATATTCATTAAGCTTTTATTCTATAAAATGAAAATGTGAATGTGATTTTTATGTTGGTGTGCCTCTGATTGCTGAGGAGATGGAGCCAATTTAGATGTTGCTCGCACAATTAGTTGGAGTATTTCTTTTTTGTTATTTATTTTCTCTTTCTTATTGTTACATCAGTGATATTTGTGCGGCCTGGAGGCCGTAAAAAGACATTTTAAATGAAAAATCCTTTAAGATCATTCAGCATAACAATAACGTTGTGTGTGCATGTTTGTGGTATCTATAGATCCTTCAATTTGAAATTTATCTGGAAGAGCGGTTACAGTATAGTGTTCCAACAACAACAACCTTTATTAAGCGTTAAATACCTGAAAGGTGCATATAGCCAATATTTACAATAATATGGTGATGTGAACTGGAAGCTATTCAAAAGACAAAACAAACAAAAATAGTCAGAGAAGTATGCACAGTATCATCCATCCTTTAATTTCTGATGTTGTTCGCAAACTATATAAATTTGCCAACTTTGTTTACTGTACTTTTATTGGTGCTCTGACATAAGGTATCTCCTTAAAAGTATTTATGTCTCAGATGTCTGTATCAAGGGCAAACTAATAAAAAGTGATATGCATCTTCTAATCCATGCATGGTACAATTATAACATAATCTATGTACTCTAACTATGTTGTTATATATTCCAATTTCGATATGAAGACTATGACATGAAGCTCTAAACCTACATAATGCAGTTCTGAAACATTTATCTGTTATAAAATTTAAAAGTCATTTTCTAAGTCATACTTAAAGTCCACTGGAATTATTTATATTCTTATACCATTCTTGTGTGTATATATCATAGATATGCTGTTGAATGGTCTGACAATTAACACTTATATTAATTTGATTTAACCATACGTTTGTCATTCCTATTTTATCAAGTAGTTGTTTAACATAACATGCCCAAATTTGAACCATTTTAATATTTTCGGTTATTTTCCAATCTGCACTATTTGTTGGTAATAAAGAATTTTATATGTACAAACATCGTGTAGCGTCAAAGTTTCCCATAAAACATTCCCTGTAGGTTGATATTTTGACCCTAAGGACTTTTCTACAAAACTTTTAAATGTCTTTAGTTTCATGATATCCTCAAACCTCCGCGCTAAAGTTCAAGATAGAACTTACAACACTATCAAGGAGATTACATTTTGGGACACTGGCAGTTCTAATTGATTGCATACAATAAAAATATTGTGTAATGAAAATGAAGCGTTTTGATTGTGTCTTTTTCGAGTTCTATTCAAGTTACTTGAACAATTTAAACAATCACTATTTTTAATGTTTAAATGTTGAAGTCTGTTTGAGCCTATACTACGGAACGTAGGTAGTAGCTTGAAAATACCATTACCGTCCTCAAACAGGCTCAATTAAACTGAGATTACAACATTTTTAATTTGCCGTTTCTGGAGTACTTTTAGGGCTTATAATTTGCTCTATTTAATTAGTCTATTATTTCACACAAAATTGTAGTTAACATTTATACTTTTCCTTCTTGTCCATTTTCGTTCCGGGAATAAAATAACTATGATGGTCACTGTGCTCGAATTCATAAGTAAAACAAAACAATTCATATAATCTGTACTTGTAATAATTATGCGGAAAAGAGTCATAATTTCCTTATTTTTTAAGTTAGCTATATGAAACGTATACAGTTTTATGGACAAACATATTATGAAATTATACAGCAAATATTGCTGTTCAGTCATGTATCATATGTTAGCAACGGTAGCTATGGAAACCACATAATTGTTACGATTACACTTGCATATCAAGGAATTCAGAAAGAGTCTTAAATACGCTAATCGTGTAATAGAAATGACGATATTTTCTAAGGTACAAGTATCTCTTTCGTAGTTCGGATAAAGTACATTCTCGTATATAAAATACATTACGTTTTTGGATGAACTTATTGGACTGAGAGAATAAATAAGTTCACTGACTGTCTCCGTATTAAAGCAGTCTTTGGAATAAATATCCTTACTTTTGCGGCTGAATTGTCATTATTAACAGGAAAATGAGCTCGTCTTTTGGCAATTATCAAACAATAAAGCATCAGCCATATAGCTGTCAATCACAGACCGCGCGATATATGTATGTTATTGATACACACAATGCAATTCCATAAGCAACGAAATATATTTTTTAAAGATTTTAACGAATATGATTTTTGAACAAAAATACAAGACTTTTAGGACTCTCCATAGCAGTAATTGCGTTTACCGAACATAATGATTTAGAATTTTAATACATTATTAATATGAAAATACAAATTTGAAGAAATGCATCGAATGTTTTAAAATTATGAGGATATATTATATATGTAAGTCTGTGTATTATGTCGCAATGCCCGTCATGACAAAGGTACATACGTTCTTTCTACCTATTTACTACTGACATTGACCTGGAGACTATGACTGATGGAATTAACAAAGGCATACGTCAAGATATTTTTACGTTTTGTCAGAAATTTTAAGTCTATTTAAAATGCCGATTCTTATTTTGTTTGTAATATTACTTTTGAATACAATCATCATGTACATTTGTTTAATAATTACTATTATAACATTTTTTAAGAAAATTGCAAGAATTTAACGCATGAAATTCATAAAATTCATAAAATCTCAACGATAGAAAACTATAATAATTGTCAAACCAATCATAAGACCACATCTGGCAGACTGTATTTCAATATTTCATGTTGCCAGTTGAACTTGTTGCATTCACAATTTACATAAGTTCCTTGACTGTCTCAGAATTAAAGCAATATTTGGAGAAAGAAATTGTTATTATCAATACGACCGAATGGTTAACCTTATACAGAAAAGAAACACTTCAAAGATGCAACTTTACAACACAAGAAAGAAACATTTTTTTGTCATTTTAATGCCGCGAGACGTATATTTGCAGTTGATATGAAGAAGTAAAAATTAATTGTTTTGATTTCACAATCTTTTTTGTGAATTCAGAACAAATATATATGATTAAAATGTTCGTTTACACAGCAGTGAATATCGTGTGTTGGTGGGAATAGGTAAAGATGTGCCTCATCTGGAGATATCCTAAGATATTAGATAACGTAACTTGATATTAAGCTTAAAGAAGAAATTGCGAGTTTTCCTCTGAGGAAAAGGCAAACTTGTGATTTAAAATATGTAAGAAATTAATTCAGAGCATTTCAGCCACAAATAACGTGAAGAAAGCAGCGTTGAACGGGAAATAAATTGACATAAAGTAGTTTTCTTACCTCATTATTTTTAGAATTTTATATAAAATTTAACTTGTAAATGATAATAAATATGTATGTTAGTCATAACGTTTATTCTAATCAAATGCACATGGCTTCTAACATAGTTTGATGTAACCTATTTTAAAATATAACTAGAAGATATTTTGTAAACTATTATTATATAAATGTGGGTTGTCTAATTGTACTTGTAAAAATAGTTTTGTTTTCATTTAACTTAAGTAAATTAGTGACTGCATATTTTACATATTTACATTTTTTCCACACAATTGAATTAAACGCCAGATGAAAACATCTAAAATATCTGCAGGAGCAACACAATTTAGTTTCAGAATAACAATAGAAGAAAACTTTGAGTGACCAAAATTTATCTACATTGACATATACAGAATCTTTACAAAGGGGTTTTCTTTGACTTCGCTATTCAGCACACACAACATATTACCGAGAAAATACATTTACAAGGTAGCCTATCAAAAACAACAAAAATATCATATTCTTGCTTCTTTCTGCTCATATGACAGTCAGTTTTAAATAAAAAATTATATTACTTGAAAACTTTAATGAATAGTGCAGGTCGTGGTAAACCAAGATAGACATACAATTTTTAATCCTTACATTCTAAGTCTATTTTTATTGAGATATTTTAAGCTTTTCATAATACAGATTTAGCCATTGATAAGTTAATGTGACTATTTGCTAAATATCTATGCTTGGTTTCCAGGACAGATTTATAACATTAGTAAACATACGTCATTTTAAAACTATTTATCCGAACGGATAATTCATATTATGTTCTTAAATTTATTAAACGCATAAGGTCTATGAATCTGCAGTTAAAAAACAACAACAAAAAACATGTACCATATCACATATACCTTGCATGTTAAATGTTTCCTATTGTATAGCTTATTCAAATAAAAATTTCAAGAAATTGCACAGAACTGGAAAACGTTAATGCCTTTATAATATTAAGGAATTTAATGTATCGATTTTCAAGTTTGAATTTATAACTGTTTCATAAGATCAGAGATTGTGTCAGTTATAGCAATGTCCGTAAGAAAAAATTTTGTTAATATATTTTCTGCGAAATGTACCATATATTATGTTAAGTTATCTGATAATTTATGGATCTAAATAATGACCTTTCGGTTTCATTTCATAACCGAGTTGTCATGACATTTATTTGTCTTTTTTAACAACATGCCACAAAAACGCGTGCGTATTTAAAATCCTTCTAAAACAATATGTTGTTTCAATAAAGGTAAGTTTTTTTTTAAAAAATCATCTGTTATTCACACACCTTCATAACATTGCACTTTATATCTCACTGAGTACAAAACAGAATTAAAGACTTATATTATAGTATTTGTTTACAAATTACGGAACAATTTAGTTGTTTTGTTTTTGACTTGATTCTGTGTCTTGATAAAAAAGTACAAGGAAGAAACATTTACCAGATGTATTTATACATATTAAATTGAAAATATTTTTGTTCGTAGCATTGTTAACAGCTCTTTTATTAAATTAATTGGAAAACATGGCAGGGAAAGCTAATGGAAACAGGAGCTTCCAGTTGTTTCAGTACAAACAAAATCTCGTCAAATTCTTTTTTTGAATTAAGCCTTTTTTCGAAAATTTAAATCAATTTAAAACTGAACCGAAAGAACCATGCTTTTGATGACATTTGTGATAACTTATGCAGAGGGCGTATATATATTTGTGTATTTGCACTTTGAAAGACATCTTCTAAAGATAGGTTACTCAAAGTCATGAAGCATTAGAATGTTAACCTCTAATAATGCATATCACTTGGTCTTAAGAAAAGAGAATCTAAGCTATTTTGCACTTCTATCATTATTTAAATATATTCAATCATTTTTGAAATAAGTCAGGAAATGTTTGCATAGGGAAAACACAGGCTTTTTGCATAGAAAATTGCTATGAAATTCTCACAACATTCTCATATCATTGATATAATTTACTGTTACAAAACCAGAAAAATATAAATCTAGAGGAATTTCAAAGCGATTTTAGTGTAATCGAAAATGCTATTCCTATATTTTTATTGGGATGGCGATTTCGAGAAATATTTTTATCGATCCATTCGCAAAACATTATGTAAAAAAAAAATCAAAATATCGATGAAAGTATTAAAGTATGAACATCACAAAATCACCAACATACGTTTTGTTTCAAATGAAAGCGTGGTGAACGTTATAAATTGATCATAATTGATTTCTGGATTACTGGAGGAAATTTTTCAAAATATGTTGCGATTTTCCGTTTGAACGCTTAGGTTCAAAATGCAATTATTAACATCAATGTTACAATTGTGAATTAATAGACCAAAGTCCAGTTATTGACTAAAGTGTCTTCATTGAATAAATCTTGAATAGGTAACCTCTTAAGGTAGGTTAAATAAGGTATATTTTTTATAATTTTTGATGCCCTTTCATTTAAATTTGATATCTGATATCAAAAATATCAAAACAATGTTTAGTTATATTGTTGCCAACTGGTTATTTTCAGGTTCAGACAAACCACTTGCATATTAAAAAAATCTGAAAGTTCTCGAAGCACTCCAGTCATGCAACCGAAATGATTATATTTGCTACGAAAAAAGTAACATTTTGGTGTGTCGAATATGATACATTCATATATGATTCACTGCTTTTCGGGAGAAACTAATTGGACTTAAAGTAATGCGTTCATTGACTGTCCTCTTTTCCAAAGAATATTTGGAATAGATCTTATAATGTCTGCGACTGAACTTCCAATACTCGCAAGAATATGAACACGTCTTCATGCCAATTATCCACTAATAAAGCATCAACAATATAGCTGTCAATCACAGACCGCACAATATGTCTGTTTTTGATACACATTTGCTATTTTATCAGGAAGTAAATATATCTTTTCGTATTAACAATGATGTTTCAAACTATAATTCAACACTTTCAGGACTCTCTATACGTCATTATATAATTATCATATAGGCTTGTGGGTAACAGTTAAAATATCCCGAAGAAAATACTGGTTCCCAAGGCGTAAGCTTTATACGAGAGATTATATTTTAATGTACAAGCCTATGTGGTATTTATTTTATTACCGTAATAATTTGAACATTTCAACTGAATCTTACTGTAACAAAATTGAACCATGGGTAACAATAACGCAACTATCCTTACTTTGCGATTTGTAAGTGAACTTGAGAAGTTATTTTTTAATTCTTAAAGCAAATTATGATACATACAATAATAATTAGAATACACGTAAAAAGAGATATGTTATAATTGATTTTAATTTGTAATTCTGGAAATATATTGATGAAGTTATTGACACTCCCTGGTTGAGAAAATCCTGTTAGGGCTAGGAAAAGTTTTCATTAACAACGTTGGTGTCATTTGCAGATTATGAAAGCAAATAATGATACATACAATAATAATTTGAAAACACGTACAAAGAGATATGTTATTATTGTTTTTGTAATTCTGGAATATATTGATGAAGTTATTGACAAAATCCTGTTAGGGCTTGGAAAAGTTTTCATTAACAACGTTGGTGTCATTTGCAGATCTGTACTGAACAAAAATGGTATTGTATTTTCTTTTTGTGATTACTTGTTGAAAAGAAAACAAATACAAAACGAACAAAAAATGCAAATTTGAAGTCAGTTAATTATCAAGCAATACAATATTCGAAGCACATCGATGTGCAAAAAGACATGATTTAAAGAGTTAGGAAATTTATGGTTATTCATGGTTGTATTTAAATATAATGCTTCTCCAGATGACCCTATTGGACATAGAAAATACATACGTTTATTAGCTGTCTCCTGATTGTTACATTTTCGTAAAAAATCGTCATAATGTACATGACTACATGGTAAAACGTAGACAGAAAAATATTACGACATTGATGCAATTATTCAACATAAAGATGTGACATTTTGTCTTTTCAATCAAAGGACGCTAGACGTATATCAGCTGTTAATACACATGATATGAGGAAGTAAAATATATATGGTTTTGATTTCACAAACATATTGTGATTTCAAGACAAGTATATTTGAATTCAACGTTTGTTAACATAGGAGTGAATATCGTGTGCTTGTAGTAATGCGTAAAGATGAGCCTCATTTTGAGTATATAGTATTTTAGATACTGTTACTTGATATTCAACTTAATAAAGGAGTTCTTTGTAGAAACGGCAAACATGTCATTAAGAATATATAAGAAATTGATTTAGAGCATTTAAGACACACATCACGTGACAAAAAGAGCCATGTGTGTAAAATCTTTTGGTACAAATGCAGTTATTCACCATCAATATTTTCAAAAGTTTATTTAGATTGTTTTAATCGTGTGAGTGACAAAATAAATGTCTGATTGTCATAACCTTTATTTTATTCAAATACAGCTTACGCCTTCCGGCGCTTCCTGTTGTGGCTGTGTTGTATCGGGGCTTATAAAACCAACAATGTAACAATATAGTAGATATAAGATTCAGTCATTTTTTTGTTACAATCAATAAGTAACGTTTTCTTATTCCGATATAGATTCGTGCATCAATCAAAAATTCAAATAAAAAAATAGTATATAGTTACATATAGCCATGGTTTCAAATATACATGAACAATAATTTGTGATTGGTAATTTATTAAGATACCATTTCAAGTATAACTACAAGGTATATATAAATGTTGGTTGTCTTAAGGTATTTTATTGAGCATAAGTAAGTTAGTGACTGCACAATTTACAAATTTAACATCAAACGTCAGATAAAAAATTTCGTTGTTTTGGTACGGCACAAAACTGTCCATTTCTATGTGGTTAAGATAAAATAAAAAATAAAACTTGGTGATGTATATAGACATCTTATTTGAGGTTTGTTTCAAAATTGAACGCGCTAGAATTTTTCTGCAACTTAATTTACGCTGACAAAGCTACAATAGGTGTCTATCTAATCACAATGTCGTATAGGGAATAACAAACCCATGTGATATAATTAAATAATGCATAAAAGAATAATTATTTTTCTGTCAAATGATGAATAGGTTCATTAGAAGACGGAAGAATATTCTTTTGTCTGTAACATTGATTATGTTCCATATTTTAGCAATTTGTTAAGCACAATCTATCGTAAATTAAATTCTGTAAAATTTCTAGATGAAAAGTTTGTAGATTGATTAACAATAATTTGTCAAATATAAGCGCATGTACTTTAAACCAGGCAACCGAAATAAAAATTTAAAACAACCAATTTTAACATTTCTCTTAACATTGGCCTTTTCTTTTTCATTTTGAAACTTCTAAAACAAAGCGATTCCTCTGGCCTAAAAGGGTAACATTGTTTTCTTAACGTTTTGCCTTTTAGTTGTATCTTATTTTACAGTTAAAATTCCTGTATGTTTTGTGATTGATATCGTTACTGTGTGTATACCACACTTGCAAAAAATTATATATGTATATAATTATGCAAATAAAACAATTTTCAAACATCGAAGAATATGTAAAATGTGTACAGCAAATATTTGTGCACATTATATTTAATCAATGAATTATATGCATTCATTTCTTATTGGAAAATTTGACTCAGAATTTACAGAAAATAAATTTCTAATTTCCTCCCTATATTTACATGAAATGTTAAATTAGGTAATATCTTTATAAATAATGCTTATTTGAACTCACAATATTGACAAATCTTAATTTGAGCATCATCTTTATGAAATAAAACCATGAACAAACGTGTTACAGAATCTTTAATAAGACGTTTTTGGTAAGTTTGTTTTTCCCGTTTCTGTCCAGCGTTTATATTTCTCATTTATCTTTAATCGAATCAATCCAGATTGTACAAAATATTTAATATCTTGTTTCAAAACTCGACACTGATGTTAAAGATTAATCGTCTACAAACATAAAATTTGAATAAAAATATAACATAAAACAACTTGGGTATTAAAATGTGCATCTTCGAAAGATATAAAAAAGAAAATGACACAGAATTAATTTTAAAATCGCTAATGCGTATGATTCATAGTTAGATTTATGCTATTATTTCTAATAGCGTTGTTTTTTCTGCTTTTTTGTTATTTATTTTTTATTGTTATTTTTTCCTAATTACGTTACAAAAACCACCAGTAGAGTCTCTAAAAAGTTGTCGGAAATGAAAAGGTTTTCGAACTTTTAACATACGTTTTCTTTTGATAATATCAATTGATTCCTGTTAAAAATATAATTTATTGTTTCTATGTCTATAAACTGAAATTTGAATCAGACGAAAAACACATTGTCCTCCTGCATTTTAACATTGACTTTCATTTTAATAAAAAAAAGTGTCAAAGTACTAATGAAAACAAAATTGGTGCCTCAAATAATGATAATGAATTGGCTGCTATTTAATGTTTTTATGTGAGGAACTTTTTTAGAGGGGGAAAAATTTGGCAGGGCCAAAAAAATTTTGGTTTTTTTAAAATTTAACCCATCAAATTCGAACCATTTAAAAGGGCTTTTTGTTTTTAAAAAGGAAAAACCGGGAAAAGTTACCTTTTTTTTTACGAAAAAAAACCCCCTAATTTTTAATCGTGGGAAAAAGGTTTTTTCAAAATTTATATGAAAACATTCTAATTTTTTTATTAACATGATTTTAAATTAATTTTTGGAAAGTTTTTTCTGCCAAAACCGTTAATAAATGATGAAAGAAAATGTTTTTGTAAATTTTTTTATTGATTTAAAAAATTTCGCAAAATCGTAAATTTGACCAATTAAAATTTTTAAAAACAGAAGTTTTAATACGGGCATTTTTTTAAATTTCGTGGGGTTTTTTAATTTCCCGGGGAATATAAGCATAGGTTTATTGTTAAAACGTTTTCGCTGATTCCGTACGAATTTGTTATTGACATCTGTAACATAGACAAGCATGGATACAGAGTTCTATGATATTCCGCGTTAACAAATTATTTTGGCTTTTAAATAACCATAATTAATATATTCTTATTCAAAGCATTTTAAAATAAATTAACTAACGTATTTTCTCAACATGAACGGGTTTAATCATAGCGAATTCGAAGAAATGAAAATGAAGCAACGTTAGGCATAGTCAACCTAAGCGCTCTTTTTGTACATGTTTACTTTGTTTTTATAAATCCAATACAAGTAATTTACATAATGAAATGCATTAACGGTAAAGATTGCCTCTGAAAATAGACAAACTAATGGCCGTGAAAACACGAGTGGCTTAATAATCAAAATGTTGTTTTTTTCCTAAACACCAAGGAGTGCATTGACTTTCTTTAGCAAATAATTTCCCAAAAAAAACAATTTTGTTTTAAGACTACAAATAACAGCAGGACAACCAATATTTATTTTAAACGGGCAGAACAACTCCCTTTTTGCATGAAAGGGATAAACACTTTTGTAATGGTTTCTATATAAAAAGAAGAGAGGTGATGCAGCATCATTGTGATATTTTGCAAGTTATGTGTAATACTGGTTTCAAATCAACATTTGTATTACAGAATCATTAAAAATACATTTGAATGTATTATGTCAAACGAAAATGTGCAGGTGAATGCATGGAAATAAAATGAGTTGATATGACAAATACTTTATTCAAGCTTACTAAAGGAATAACATCCTAAAGTTGTTGCATCAAAGTAAACATACGCCCACATATTTCCATCATATTTCAAGGCAGTAAAGGTGTATGAAGACACTCAATGTGAATAATGCATTTTGTTGTATTTATTACCCCAGCGTCCCCTCCCTTTTTTAGAATTTTAATATACTTGTATCGATAAGATGTACATTTATCTGCGATGACATAGATACGGTAACTCTTTTTGAAATTCCTCATTTTTTTCATGATAAGAAATGTGATACAAATAATGCCATTTAATCAATCTTTTTAGAGTGTTAGTTTAATGATGATAATTAAATGATTGTAAAGGTATTGATATCATTCAAATTAAAACAAAATAATTTAAATTGTTTGTTTGAATTCGCCTAGGAATTAGTTCAATGACCACATTATTTTTGCTCTGAGAACGTGACATTTTCTTGACAAATTATATATGGTGTTTTGCACTGACCAAAATATAAAGATGAAAAACATGTTTTGTTCTTGTTGCCTGACAAGTGAAGATGCAATATATCTTATTTATATCACATCTTTATACGGTTAATACCTTCTTGAAATGGAAGACACTAAAAAGACATTAAATCAATACAAACATAAACTTTTACGAGAACCGTTCATCTATTAGTTATCCTTTTATGAGTTTCCATTGTTTATTATACATAAGCATGATAGTTTAATTATAGTAAGAGACAAAGGTGATGAAAATTGACTGGAACTGAGATAAATTTGACCGTGAAATATAAGCTTAAATTGATACTCCTCGCATCCAAATTTCAGACAGTGATTTTATTCAGTATAAAAATTACTGTTATGGATATTTTATTTCTTAAATAACAATTTTGTTTCATTGACCTGGGAATAGAATATTTCCAAGCATTGACAAACATTTCCCAAAGATTGCACCCTTAACCTGTTGATTGTTTTTTATTGTTTACTCAGTTTTAAGCTTAAAACAGTCAGTCTTACATTTACGTTGCTTTCATATCGAAAAACAAATAAAACATGAGCTAGCATCAGTATAGAGCCTGGCGGGACTTTACGGAATATTACCCTCAATGCAAATCTATTGTTGACTCTCTCCCCAATACATGTAGTGTGTAATTATTTATGTAGAACTTCTGAAGCATCTTCAAGCAACATCAATGATATATGTTTGATTCCGATTTTAGTAATAACATGTTTACAAGTAAGGTTTAAAAAATGTTTTTTCGGCATTGACATTTGTACGAGTTTAGTGGTTGACGAAAGTAATGGTCCGGAAAAGTATCTTTGATTCAGATAATTATTCTGCTTTAAACTCATGAAACCTTTTCGTAATTTGACAAAATTATTTCCCATCTCTTTAATTCATTTATCTTTCCATGGCACTTTTAAAGTTTCTCTTCAGGTATATTTAGGAGACATCTGACGATATCAAATCGAAGAAACATGGAATATATCGGGAGCAACTAAAAAAGAAGTACTTATACTGCACCTACATGTTACTTTTTATATAGCATGTAGGAAATGAGTGTACAGAAACACCTTTTGCAGGACTTTACAAAGAAAGCTTCAATTAAATTCAAGGCCCGTTTTGTCCCTGAATCCCTATTAATTATTATTGTAAAAGCTTTTTGTGGTGTCCGGTTATAGCCATTGAGCTTTAAAGCCCTAAAAACATAAAATCTAGAAATCTTGCATGGATGAACTTTGGCATTTTATAAAATTAAATATAGAAATGGTAACAACGAAATTTACTCAGAATTAAATTGAAAGTAAAAATTTGATTCGATTTTTTGCGCAATTTGAGTAAAAACTTTTTAAACGTTTTTTTATTGTAAATTATTTTGTATATTGGAAATTATTATTCTTTTAAAACGGAGCGAACAATATGATTTTTTTCAAGTCAACTTAATTGTTAAATCAATCCTATGGTATAACAAAAGTTTATATCTAATGCCATCATATCAAACAACATCAGCTGAACACCTTTGAATCTTTTGTAAATTAACTTTCCTTACTACATTGTAGGTAATGTAAATTTTATTAAAATGTAACTTGTGAATTCATATCGTTTCTTTACATGCTTTACATAATTATATAATTATAGCTATAATTTTAATATCGAATAAGAAATCCATATTGATTTCCTTAAAGAAATGTGACGTGTCTTTTTGAAAAATGATTTAAGTTTGAAATGTCAATAGATATTTCGTCTACAACAT
Source organism: Ruditapes philippinarum (assembly GCF_026571515.1). Classification (NCBI taxonomy): domain Eukaryota; kingdom Metazoa; phylum Mollusca; class Bivalvia; order Venerida; family Veneridae; genus Ruditapes; species Ruditapes philippinarum. The sequence goes on from NW_026856438.1 coordinate 19,074, forward strand.
TGATTATGACCACGCTCATCATATTTGTACTTGATTATAAAATGTATAATATGTTTGTAAGTTTCAGGCACATGTATTTGAATCTGAAATACAATATGTCGTCAAATGATAGATAATTTTATTTTAACCGTACTTTATGATTAACTGATTTAGATAACGAAAAAAATGGCACCATGCACTTAATAATGTGACAATGGCAATAGGAATTTCCACTCATCACTAACAATTTAACAACTATAAAACCATGATTAATTTAAAAGGTAATAAAAACACAATGCTTTTATTTAAATAGATAGTTGCTTACAAATATATTTTAAGGACACAGCTGTCAGACTCGCAGTTATGAAATTTGTAAAATAAACAGCAAAGATGACCCCATTTATACAAAAATAATGATGTGAAGGAACTAGAATGTTATAAATTCTATTGTCAGCATTGACCTTCAAATTACTTATTTTTCGAGTGATGGCTGTCATTGCTTTTCAATTTTTCATAAAGCATACGGCACTTATTGCTCGTAGGATACTTTAATATGCCCAAATGTCATCAAGAGCAGTTTTGCATGGGGAAGGAATGCATTTTTCAGACTGTAAAAATGAAACAAAAAATTAGAGATGAAATTTGGTGATTGGAATTTGAATGAATAGAAGTAAGTTTTCTTCTTTTTATTACTTTTGACATTTAAGTTATTTATCAATTTCAGCTTTGCTTTTTCTTTACACAGCCTGACATTGTCAGAATTGTCAGCAAAAATAAAATTGAGGTATCACATGGGGAAAATCTTAAAAAAAGTAGTTTCGTCATTGAAAAGTGTGAAATTATATTTTGATAATTTTCACTGTGAAATTATCAATTATAATTTTCACGGATAAATCAGTAATCCTCTGAAAAGCATTAAAATAAATACGGTTATTAATTGATCTTTTTCAATTTACTGTTTCGGTAGATGAACTTATTTGACTTAGAAAATACATAGTAACGTTCGTCGACTGTATCCTCATTGATGCAATTATTCATTATAAGTTATTATCTACAAGACTTAATGTTAAACCATAGATTAAACATAACGATGTATTTTGTTCTTGTCTATCATTGGACGCGAGAAGTTTATTTGCTGTTATTACACATGCTATGAGGAAGTAAAAATATATTGCTTGGAATTAACAAACTTATTGGGAATGCTAGACAAGTATGTTTGATTAAAACACTCGTTTACATAGGAGTGAATATCGTGTGTTGGTAGGAATACGTTAAGAGTGATATAATTAAATAATGCATAGTAGAATTTGTATTTTCCCGTCAAATGATGATTAGGTTCATTAGAAGACGAAAGAATATTTTTTGTCAGTTACACTGATTATTTTACCACATTTTAGCAATTTGTAATGCACAATCAATTGCTAAATTAAAGTCTGTAAAGTTAATTTAAGTCTATAAAAAAAGTTTGTAGACTGATAAACAAGAATTTGTCAGATATCGCACATGTACTTTAAACCAGGCAATCGAAATAAAGATAAAATATATAATAAGATATATGTATTTTTAAAACAAAATTTTGAAAAATCTTGATTGATTTGATTTACGAAAATGAAAATTATAAACATTTGAAAGGAACGGGAAAGAACAAACCTACCAAAAAATATAATGATAATTGAAAGTCTTATTTATAATTTCACAGTTAAAACGATACAGCTAAAAGGCAAAACAATGTGAACGTTAAGGATAGAACAGAAACAATGTCACCCTTTTAGGCCAGAGGAATCGCTTTTTTTTTTGAAAATCAGCCGCTTGCAACCTCGTGGTCAGATACTACATATCGTCAATGAACGAATAGGACTTAAACTATTTAAAAAATGAATGTTAATGTACACCAGAAAAAATAAGATTTTATTTTTTTTTACAATTGGATCTTAGAAACACGTTTAAAATTCATGTCAAGTTTTTTGAGAAAAATTATTGTCATATCATATTTTGTTCTGCGAAAAAGTAATTTCTATCAGACGACATTGGAGGTAGTTACTTGTCGTGTTGTTCATTGGACATATCTTTTTCGTTTGAATTGAAAGTAATACTTATGAATATATGAATATAACACTCATGAATACAACACTCATGGAACACAGACTTTTTGCCAGACAGGGTCACAAGATATACCAAGCAGGTCATCAAACAAAATCTGAGAATTTCGTCATATTTCCTTTTGCAATACATGTATATGATAAAAACACTCATTGAACACAGACCGCCTCCGTGTTCGATGGTTTAGAGTCGATGACTTCTAATCCAGTTACCTCTCTGGCATGTATTCGATCCCCAGGATATGCTTTGGTAGTTTAGCGCGGAGGAAGGAAGTCTTGTACTGGCGTAACCCTCCAGGAACGATGGTTAGGAAACTACCCGCCTATATGACTGAAATACTGTTGGGAAAAGGCGTAAAATGAAACAAACAAACAAACAAACAAACAAACAGAACACAGATTGACTACAACACGGTGTCACAAGATATGCCCCAGCAGGTAATTTATCAAAATGTGAGAAATTCGAAATATTTCCTTTCGCATTATATGATTTAATTAAACGATTTTCAGAAATATTTTGACCGAAGAAAGATGTGCAATAAAAAATGCAAAATGGTCTCGTGTTTTCATTTGAGTAAATGCATTAAAATTATAGTTGAAGAAAGAAACGATGTTGAGAAAGTATTTCCAGTGAAACAAGTTAATTAAATCATGTCGTTCACCTTTTTACACTCAAGAAAGTCATTTGACAAAATATTTCCATTACAATAACTCAATAGTCTTTCAAGCTTGAATAAAAGGTTTCAGATAATGATTAGAAGCGTAATAATGATGTCCGTAGAGACATTCAGGCAGAAAATTTGTGAACATTTCAATAAATACAACAAACAAAATAACATAAGAACAATTATCTCAATGGTTTGTGACAATGTCATGTTATTGATTTTTTGTCCACATAACACATTTAAGTTACTTTAAACTTGCTCCTCTTAACATAAACAAGATACAAGCTTTCTAAATTAACTAAATATTTATTTAATCGTTTGTAATTAACACTTCCTCCTGATTATGGGCACGAACATAGGCATAAAGCAATATTATAATGAATAGTACTGGTTACTAACTTTTCTTTTTTACGTTAAGCATTAATGGAAAACAGTTTTATTTTATGCAATCACGTATTTAAAATAACAACAATAATTACCAAACAAACCTGCTAGAAAACCTGCTAGAAAACCTGTAATACACCCCCATGTAAGACAAGACGCGTGCTTTAAATGACGCCTTTGCCGCACACCTTTTATGAATTAATTGCGTTCTTATTGTGATGTCAATATACGGTTATGGATGTTAAAATGTGTAAGGTCATACGCTACTTTAAGAAAACGTGCGTAATGAGAATATCCGTTTTTGTAATTTATGTTCGGAAAATCATTGATATGTAATATGCAAGAAAAAGAATCAAACACCGACTTTCGGTAAAGATAGAGATATCTCGGATAAGCGTTTAGTGAGAACTCAGCAGAGCATCGTTACTGCTGTGAACAGTTACCCTCGAGCTAGATATTCGTGATACTATAGAAAGCATGATAAAAATGATGTCTTTTATTCACTATACTGATGCTTCTGGTTTGTAAAAAATTCTGGAAACAAAGTGATCCCTCGGAAGCATTAATCACAACAAAATAACATAAGAATTGCAGACTCGGTTTGATTGTAAACATAATTGCGACCATACTCCGCGCACCAGTTACGCTACGGCCAGATACCACTGCCTTCACACAAATCACGTGATGATGATCTTATCACAAGATTGTGTCAAGATGGCGGATAAGCAAAAGAAATCGTTGAACAATTGTTTTATGTGTAATAAATAGCGCATTATAACTTGAGCTCTGGTGCCAAGTCTGTCGGTATGATTGAAAAATAAAATCAATTAAAATTTGTTGAATGTAGAATCGCAATTATTTATTACTTAAATAATTTCTCTCTTTCGAAAGCGACCATATACGGGGTGATATTTAAAATTATTTTCATAATATTTATGTTCCGAAATTATCTTGACATAGATCACATCTCACACTTTACGGACTTGAAACATTAGAAAAACCGTGTTTAATTTTCAAAATGAATATTTAAATTGAAAAATTCATATCGGCAAAATTCTTGACGTTAATGTTGTGATGGTTGTAAGGGGAGACCACTGAGTGGGAGATTGAATTACGACAATAACATCTGCCATTATTGTTTTTTTTTCAAACTTTATTCAAATCAAATCGAGAAAAAGGTTGCAGCATAGGTATGTTATTTTATGTTATATAGAATGTTTGACGTTATTGAATTGTTTTGGTTATTTTTTTTAATTTATTCACGATGTAAGATCGAACCTGTCTATTAGTAAACGGTTCATTATCAACTGCATCGTTTTTTTAAAATTCTAACCCTCTCTTACATACACTACTGAAACTTACTCATTTTTATGCAGAAAAAAATTGTTCACGCAATCTTAAAAAAGAATAATTGTTTAATTATCAAACGATTTGGTTTTGAAGGAATGGAACGCTTGTAAAATTTTATGGGATATCAAGATTGAAAATTGGAAGCAAAAATGTAATTTTATCGCCACACGCTGACAGGAAATCGTTTCTTTATAAATATAATAGTTTTCTGCTCAGTTTATTATTTCATCATGTTATTAAACACACAAAAAATACTTCTTTCAGGAACCTTTTGTAATCAATTGATTTAACGAATGATTTAAGCCAGCCAACATCTAGTAGCTTACTTTTGTATATTACTCGTATTAACTGATTCAGTTCTCCATTTTTTTGCGAACGGTCAAGGAAACCTTAATAAAGTTATAAAGAAAGTATACTTGAATTATATTTTTAATGATTTGAAGACTCGTGTTCAATTAGATTGTATTAACAAAAGTTTAATGCAACATTGTTTGCAAATGCTGTGATTGTGGTATTGAAGTTAACACAATAATTACCGGGATAAATGCTAAGATTTATTATTAAAATGTTTCAGCCTTTTCCGTACGAATTGGTGACATCTGTAGCATAGTCAAACATGAATACAGGATCCTTTGATATAAAATGTTAACAAATTAATTTGGCTTTTAGTTTAGTTTATACAAATTTATTTTAGTTCGATTGTGTTAGAAGCTTTAAGCTTATTTAAACACTTTGAAAATTCGAATCCGTTCCTGGAAGCAACCAGTACTAAGCAATCAGTGAAAAGTTTCTTGCTCAAGGAACAACGGCTTGCCCCCGACAGGGTGTGAGCCCACACCGTCAGCAATCCTAAGATTACTAGTCCGACGCGTTAACCACTCGGCCACGGCTTTTAAATAACCAATCAAAAGCATTTTCAATTAAAATATATTAACTAACATAAATATTTCCTCATTATGAACGTGTTTTATCAATGCGAATTTGAATATGAAACAATGTAATAGGCATAGTAAACCTAAGCGTTCCTTTTTTAAAAGGTTTTCTTTGTTTTTATGAAACCAATACAATTTATTTACATAATGAATTGCATAAACGTTACAAGATTGCCTCTGAAAATAGACAAACTAATGCCGTAAAAACAGGAGTGGCTCAATCATCAAAATGTTGTTTTTTCCTCAACACCATGGAGTGCATTGACTTTCTTTTGCAAATAGTTATGGAAAAGCAAGTTTACATTGAACTGGCAAATTACATTTGCATGAACATTACCATGATTTATATGCTATTTTCAATCGTCTTTTGAATCAACATTTTCTTTTGCATGAAAGGGATAAACACATTTTTTAGTGATTTCTATATTCTATATGAAAAGAAGACAGGTGATGTTGCATCATTATGCTTTCATGCAAGTTATGTGTAATGCTTGTTTCAAATAAACAGAATCAGTAAAAAAGACATTTGATTATATTATTTCAAACTAAAATGTGGCGGTGAATGCATACCAATGAAATGACTTGATATGACAATTTCTTTATTCACGCTTACTATATGAATTATACCCTTAAGAAAGTCTGACTGAGCTGCTGCATCATAGAAAACATATGCCCGCACATATACATCGTGTTTCATAGAAGTAAAGGTTTGTGAAGAAGACTGTTAATTTAAAATATATATTTTTGTGTTAATTGCTCCAGTCTTGCTTCCTTTTTTAGAATTTTAATGTATTCGGATCTATAAGATGTACTTTTATCTGCGATGACATAGATTTACTGTTTTTCTAATTCCTCATTTTTTTCCTGATAAAGATGATGTAATTAAATCACTTTGTAAATTTGATGACGGTAATTAAATGCTTATAAAGGATTTATTTCATACTTGTTGAAATCATTCAATTTAAAAAGTAAATTGGTTGTTAACATTTGGTTAGGAATGAGTTCAATGTCCACATCATGATTTTTTCGAGAACGTGACTTTACAGATAGTGTTTTGCGCTGACAATAATATAAAGGTGAGAAACCTGATTTGCTATTGTTGCCGGACAAGTTAAGAAGCAAAATATTTCTGCTCATCTTTAAACACTTTTCCTGTACGGATGACAATTTATATCTCTCAGATTCTTCGGATTTATCTTGCCTATCTAATTACCTTCTCACAAGATGGCGGCTAGGAATAGTTCTCGTCTTGCCCGGACTAAATCTCGTACCTTACCGGAACGGTATGTTCCGGAATACGGTTACACTTCCATACCTCACCTCAGTCACATCTGCATATCTGTATAAGCTTAATATCCTCAGGAAACGGAACACGCCAAAACTACATAATTTAAATGAATACAAACGTAAAATTTTACGAGAACCGTTCATTTATTAGTTTTCCTTTTATATGTGTCCATGTTTGTTCAACATAAGCATGCTAATTTAATTATGGTAAGAGCCAAAGGTGATGACAATTGACTGGAACTTAAATATTGCCCTCAATGCAAATCTATTGTTGTCTTTCCCCCTTATACATGAAGTGTGTAATAATTTATGTAGAACTTCTGAAGCATATTCAAGCGACATCAACGATATGTTTTTGATTCCGCTTGTTGTAATAACATGTTTACAACATGTAACGTTTTAGAATTATTTTTCTCCGAATTGACATTTGTATGAGTTAAGTGGTTGACTAAGTGGTTGACTAAAGAAATGGCCTGGAGAAGTCTATTTGATTTAGATAATTATTCTGCTTTAAACTCATGAAACCTTTTTCAAAATTTGACAAAATAATTGCTCATCAGGTTAATTCAATTGGCTTTCCGTGGCACTTTTAAAGTTTCTCTCCAGGTATATTTAGGAGACATCTAACGATATCAAATCGAAGAAACATTAAAATAAATTGAATATATCGGGAGCAACTAAAAAAGAAGTACTTATATTATACATACATGTTACTTTTTATACAGCATATAAGTAATGAGTTTACTGAAACACCTTTGCAGAGACTTTACAAATATAGCTTCAATTAAAGTTAAGGCCTGTTTTGTCCCTGAATCACGTTTAATTTTTATTGTAAAAGCTTTTTGTGGTGTCCTGTTATAGTTTTTAATCAAACATCCTTTCTTGCTTCTGTTGGCAATAAGGACAGATAAAATTATATAAAAGTCAAAATAAACTATATTTTTGTTTACAGCGTGCTACTTAATCATAAATGACAGATAATAATAATTAATAATACTGAAAGAATCATCACAGTTATTATCCGGGGAAATAAATAAATAGCACATGTGTTTGTGAGTAACAGTAAAATATCATTCCTCATAGACAAGACGTTTATTAAATCAGTGCTAAATACATCACTTTAAGGAACGCCACTGAGCTATAAAACCCTAAGCACATAAAATTTAAAAATCTTGCATGGATGAACTTTGGCACTTTATAAAATTAAATATAAAAATGGTAACAACGAAATTTACTCAGAATTAAATTGAAAGTCAAAATTTGATTCGATTTTTACGCGATTTGAGTAAAAACTTTTTAAACGTTTTTTATTGTAAATTATTTTTCACATTGGAAATTATTATTCTTTTAAAACGGAGCGAACAATATGAATTTTTTCAAGTCAACTTAATTGTAAAATCAATCAAATGGTATAAAAATATTTATATCTCATGCCATCATATCAAACAACATCAGTTGAATCCCTTTGAATCCTTTGTGAATTAACTTTTTCTTACTACATTGTAGGTAATGTAAATTTTATAAAATGTAACTTGTGAATTCATACCGTTTCATGCTTTACACAAATAATTATAGCTTTTATTTTAATATCGAATAAAAAATCCATATTGATTTCCTTAAAGAAATGTGGCTTGTCTTTTTGTAACATGATTTGAGTTTGATTTGAAATGGCAATAGATATTTTGTCTACAACATTGATTATGACCACATTCATCATATTTGTATTGATTATAAAATGTATAATATGTTTGTCGGGTTCAGGCACATGTATTTGAGTCTGAAATACAATATGTCGTTAAATGATATATAATTTTAACCGCACTGTAATATTAACTGATTTTGATGACAAAAAATGGCACCATTCACATGATAATGTGACAAATAGCAAAAGGAATTTTCACTCATCACTAACGATTTCACAACTATAAAATCATAATTAATTAAAACGGTAATAAAGACACAATGCATTTATTTAAATAGATAGTTCTTTACAAATATATTTTAAGGACACAGCTGTCAGACTGTCAGTTATGAAATTTGTAAAACAAACAGCAAAGATAGCCCCATTTATACAAAACTGATGATGTGAAGGAACTAGAATGTTATAAACTCTATTGTCAGCATTGACCTTCAAATAGGGTGAGAAGATTCTCTTTCAAATAAGTTACAGAACTCCCATATGCCCTGAGAAAGTTTTCCGTTCATTATCAGATTGCTATTAACTACTCAATTTTTATTCGAAAACACATTTACTGAAGATAAAAAGATGTTTAATGCTCTTTAAAAAGAAAACAAAAACAAAACAATTAACAAAATTATACAAGTTTGAAGGAAGTTAATTATCAAAAATTTACAATTCTCGAAGCTCATCGATTGTGCTAACGACATGATTTGAGAGTTAAGAATATATACAGCTATTAATTGATCTATTTCAATAATAGTGTTTCGCTAAATGAATTTATTGGACTTAAATAAAATACATAGTAACGTTCGTCGACTGTATCCTGATTGATGCAATTATTCATTATAAGTTATTTTCTACAAGACTTAATGTTAAACCATAGACATTAAAAGATCACACCAATGATGCAATTATTAAACATAACGATGTATTTTGTTCTTGTCTATCATTGGACGCGAGAAGTTTATTTGCTGTTAGTACACATGCTATGAGGAAGTAAAATATTGATATAATTAAATAATGCATAGAAGAATTTGTAGTTTCCCGTCAAATGATGATTAGGTTTATTAGAAGACAGAAGATTTTTTTTGCAAGTTACACTGATTATATCACCATATTTTAGTTATTTGTTATGCACAATCAATTGTTAAATTAGATTCTGTTAAATTAATTTAAGACTACAAGAAAAGTTTGTAGACTGATATACAAAATTATTTCAGACATCAGATCATGAACTTTAATCCAGGCAACCGAAATAAAGATAAAATATATAATGAAATATATGTATAGATACATGTATATGTAAATTAAAACAAGCAATTATCATAGTATTGCAAGCAATCCATAAGTCCCCTACCGGTAAGAGCCCAAGCAACATTCTGAAGGGTCATTGGCCATTCACTTATGTTCCTATTCTAAGTAAATTTGTTAAAAAAGTTATTTAAAAGTAATCACAGGAAACAGTTTTTATGTACAGACAGACAGACTGAAGGACACTCTAAAGTTATTTTTTTAAACATCCCTGTTATCAAAATATAACATTTTTAAAATTCTATCATGATTGAAGAAGTTGGGAGTAAAAATTACCAATATCTCAAAAAAAAGTCTAAGTTCAAAAGGGGCATAATTCTGGAAATAGTAGTATTGAACACTCACAAATGTTGAGTGATAATAAGAAACATTTATATGAAGTTTGAAGTAGATACATTCAAAAAAAGAAGTTATTAAAAAAAAAACAATGTTTTTTCATGAAAATTTTAAGTTCAAGGGAGGTAATTCTGATAAATGTTTTGCTAGAGTTGTAAACCTTGTCACATATGATGTGGTTGATAACAAGCAACTTATATTTACAGTTTGAAGAAAATACCTTAAGAAATACAGAACTTATAGTGAAAAAACTTAAAAACTAGAATCAGAAATCTTGAAATTCAGTCTATTTGTTGCCATAGCAACCAGAATTTTCAACATAGGAAGATAAGAAAAGGATCTGCATAATTTCAATACTGCCATCTACCCATATGTCAAGTTTCATAAACATATTTTCAGTACTTTTTGTGTCATCACTGGATCCAGGTAATGTGTAAAATTTGCCATATTTTCAGTCTATTTGTTGCCATAGCAACCAGAATTTTCAACATAGGGAGAAAAGAAAAAGATGTGCATCATCTCCATACTGCCATCTATCCATATATCAAGTTTCATAAAAATATTTTCAGTACTTTTTGCGTTATCGCGGGATCCAGGCTATGTGTAAAATTTGCCACATTTTCAGTCTATTTGTTGCCATAGCAACCAGAATTTTCAACATAGGAAGAAAAGAAAAGACGTGCATAATCTCCATACTGCCATCTATCCATATATCAAGTTTCATTAAAATATTTTCAGTACTTTTTGCATTATCGCGGGATCCAGTTTTGTGGACTGACGGACTGACGGACGGACAGACGGACGGACTGACGGACAGACAGACAGACAGACAGACGGAGGGTAAACCTAAAGTCCCCTCCGGTAAACCGGTAGGGGACTAATAATAACGATTGAATATTTAATCTAAGTATATGGATATAATTATATAATGCATTTTCTTAGCTTAAAATAAACATTCATACCACAATTACACAGTTTTAGATACACACAAACAGTTAACATAACAAACTTCAACATCTCTCTGAACATTCGCCTTTTCTAGTTCATTTTATAACTTTTAAAAACATTCAAGACACTGATTAAGTCCATTTGTTTGGAACAAAGCGACTCCTTAGACCTAAAAGGGTGACATTGTTTCTTCTCTATATATTCTTAATCCCTATCGTTTTCCCTTTTAGCTGTATCATTTTACTGTTAATTATTACTCTTTGGTAAGTTTGGTCTTTTCCGTTACTGTCCAGTGTTTATATTTCTCATTTTTCTCAAATAGAATCAATTAATTTAATATATTTTGTTCAAAATTGGACACTGATATTGAAGTTTAATCACCTGCATACATAACATTTGAATATGAAAAATATCAGTTTAAAAAATTAATTTAGATGTAAATCAAAAAAAAAAAAAAAAATACACTTGTTTCTTAGAAACATATTGAAAATTTATGACAATATTTTTGAGAAAAATTATTGTCATGTTACATCTTGTTCTGCAAAAAAGAAATTACTTTAAAAATGTGCTCTATTAAATGTCACAGACGACATTGGAAGTAATTACTCGTCGTCTTGTCGAGTAATATTATTGTTCTTTTCGTTTAAATTGAAAGTAATACTTATGAATATATGAATACAACACTCATGAATACAACACTCTTGGAACACAGATTTGTTGCCAGACAGGGTCACAAGATATGCCCAGCAGGTCATCAGACAAAATCTGAGAATTTAAGTTTAGTTCTCTTTTAAAGGTACATTAAACATCAGAAACGAATAATTTTTTCGTACTTTAAAAGAGAGCAAACATGAGTATTATAAAGTTATAATAATGGTTCAAATTAAAGCATGTTTGATGCTTACTTACATAACAAATGTAAGGCTGAATTTGAAATTATTTGTCATAATTAGTTAGCAAAATGTAAACAAAGTAGCATTTTGACTTCCATACAAATAACTTAATCACTATAACTGTACTAATTTCAAAATGCAACAGAAGCTAAAGATTGTTTAGGTAAATGGCCTATGAGTACCATATCTTTTTTAGATTTATAGCAGGACACAAAAAGAGCTTTTGAGACATAAAAATAAAAGTATTTCTTGGGCCTTATGGGCCTTTAAACAAGATTTGTGACACTACAAGAACAAAATAACATCTCATAACTTTAATCTTGAATTAAGGAAAATTTGAACTAGACATAACCTCAAGGACATTTTTAGTTAATTATATAACAATTTGGAGATGACTTTTTCTTGCACCAGGAAGAATAAAATTCTTAATCTGAAGAAAATGCTTTAAAAAAATCTAAAAGAAAGAAAACATTTAGGCAAAAGTTTTGACAGTCTGTGCCAAGTTTAGGTTTTTTTACCAAGTAGTTTTAATTAGGAAAAAATAGTTTAGACATAACTTCAAGGACATTGTTTGTTAAATATAATGGACATGATTTTTTCCTGCAACATGTAGGAAAGAATAAAACTCCTAAAAAGAATTTATGATATCATTATCTTTCAGGAAAACTTATATCCCATGGGAATTTCAGGATCAAAACAAATTAAAGAAGCTTGTCTGAATGTTAACTAAAAGAAATTGTACAAATTATGTTGTGTAATATTAACTGGCTTAGCCGAGCTGCAAAATGTCTTAAATGGACTGGTCTGTCTTTTATATAGTTTAATAAACTATTAACCATTCATTAATTTTAGTAACAATTTCAAAATATGTACCTGACTGAATAACATAAAAAATGAAGGCACTACACTGTTCTAAAATCACCTAGGTAAAATTTTGTTCATTTCGACAACAAAAGTTTTACTTTTCTAAAACCTTTTTGAATTTCATTAAAAAATCTTGCTTTTTATAATTAAGGATGGATGACTTTAATCATGGAACATTTACTTGGCAAACATTGCCAAGTTTTCCAATCAAAAATTTTCCAAATTATTGTAAAAGACAAGGGCAAATTTGACATAATATTTTAGATTGCCAAGAGTATAATTTTAAATCTAGTTCTTTGTACAATTAAATAAATTCTTGTTGTTAATAAGAGAATTATAATTATGTTGACTTCTGTAATATATATATATAAAGTAATATATATATATAAAGTGCACTTTTCAAAATGACAATTGATCTGTTTCCTTATAAAAATGCTTTTTTATGCTTATGCAACATTAAATTTTAGGTCTTCAGCCTGTTACACAAATGTTGCATTTAAATCACAGTGAAGTTATAAAATAGAAGAAATCAAATTTCTTGTTCTTGAAAATATCTTGCATATAAACTTTACAAGAATGTTATTTAACTTAATGTACAATGCTTACAATTTTGTAAATGATAAAAACATTTTCAAAAAGCTTTAGACAGAAAAAAGATGAGTAATTAGGTTATGCAACAGTGATCTCGTGTTTCCATTTGAGTAAATGCATTATAATTATAGTTGACAAAAGAAACGATGTTGAAAAAGTATTTCCAGTAAAACAAGTTTAATTAAATCAGGTCATACACTTGTTTAACTCACGAAAAGTCATTTGACAAAATATCTTTTTACTACCATAATTCAATAGTCTTTAAAGCTTGAATAAAAGGTTTCAGATAATGATAAGAAGCATTATAATGATGTCTGTAGATACATTCAGGCAGGAAAATAGAAAGTTTGTAAACATTTCAATAAATTCAACAGGCAAAATAACATTTGAACAATTATCGCAATGGATATGAAATGTGACAACGTTATTGATTATTGTCAACTTACTTAAAACTTGCTCCTCTTAACATATTAAACAAGAAACAAATTAACTAAATACTTATTAAATCGGTTGTAATTAACACTTTCTTCTGATTATGCGAACAAAAATAGGCAAAAAGCAAAGTTATAATGAAAAGTACTGATTACCAACATTTCTTTTTTTGATTTTATGCAAACACGTATTAACAATACAGAAACAGAACAGTTACGTAACAAACTATATATTAAGTAAGTGAGTTAACAAAGGCATACACTACACCTTTGACACATTTCAACAGACTAGTTGTTGTAAAGTATTGGAAATTTGAATTGAAATTTACTTATATAATTAGTCAGACATAATTATCTGCCGTTTACACCGGTGCTAGAAAACCTGTTTTACACCCCATGTAAGACAGGTCGCGTACTTCAAAAGACACCATTGCCGCGCGCTCAGCAGAGCATCGTTACCGACGTAAACAGTTATACTCGAGCTAGATATTCAGGTCTGTACTGGCAGCCATTGACATATTCTTATACTATTACATGCATGATCAAATGATGTCATTTACTTACTATACTAATAGTTCTGGTATGTTAACATAATTGCCACCATACTCCGCGCACCGGTTACGCTACGGCCAGATACCACTGCCTCCACACGTGATGATGGTCTTATCACATGATTGTCTCAAGATGGCGGATACGCCAAAGAAATCGCTAAACAATTGTTTATCTGTAATAAACAGCGACATTATAACTTGAGCTCTTGTGTCAAGTCTGTCAGTATGAATGAAAAATAAAATCATTTTAAATTTGTTCAATGTAGAATTGCAATTATTCATTACTTGAATAATTTCTCTCTTTTGAAAGCGGCCATTGTTTTGGAAATATACGGGGCGATATTTAAAATTATTTTCATAATATTTATGTTCCGAAATTATTTTTTATTTTCGTTCACATCTAACAACTAACGGTATTGAAAGATTAGCAAAAACGTGCTTAATTTTAAAACAATTCAAAATTGAGAATATTTATATCGTCAAAATTCTTAACGAAAATGTTGTGATGGCAGAGATCTAATCATGTAAGGGGAGACCACTGTGTGGGAGATTGAATTACAACAATTACATCTGCCATTGTTTTTTTTCAAACTTTATTCAAATCAAATCGAAAAAAGGTTGCATTTGTATGTTGAATGTATGTTTGACGTTTTTGAATTGTGTTGGTTTACTTTTTGAATTTATTCACGATGTAAGATCGAACCTGGTTTTAGTGAACGGTTCATTAACAACTTCATCGTTTTACAAAAACATTCTAACCTTCCATTCATTATCTTACATACAGTAATTTAATTTTTCTGTTTTATGCAGAAAAAGTGTGTTTTTTTTCACGCAATCTTAAAAAAGAATCATTGTTTAATTATCAAACGATTTGGTTTTGAACGCTTCTGAATTTTTAAGGGATATCACGATTGAAAATTGGAAGGAAAAATATAATTTTATCTCAAATCACAGACGGGAAATCGATTTCTGCATGCATTAATATAAATGTTGTGGTCTGTTTATTATTTTATCATGTTATTAAACCCACAAAAAACATACTTTTTGTATGTCACTCGCATTAACTGATTCAGGTTGTATAAAACACCTCAATTTTTTATGCGAAAGGTCACGAAAACCTTATTGACGTAACGAAGGAGGTATGCCTGTTTATGTGTAAAAATTACCGAGATATACGCATAGGTTTATTTGTTAAAAGGTTTCGCCGATTTATTGGTTAAATGGTTTTCGCCGATTCCGTATGAATTGGTGACAACATGAATACAGGGTCCTTTGATGTAGAACGTTAACAAATTACTTTGGCTTTTTTATAACCATAATTGATATATTCTTGTCGGAAAGCATTTTCAATTTAAGTAAATAAAAAAGCGCTCCTTTTTTAAATGTTTACTTTGTTTTATAAATCCTATACAAGTAATTTACATCATGAAATGCATTTACATTACAAGATTGCCGCTGAAAATAGACAAACAAACACGAATGGCTTAATCATCAAAATGTTTTCCCAAAACACCAAACAGTGCGTTGACTTTCTTTAGCAAATAATCAAAGATAAACAAGTTATGTTTAAATTGAACGAACAGGCAAATTGCATTTGCATCTATATAACCATTTATATGTTATTTTAAATTGTTGATGCTACATCCTTATGACTGTATGCATGTTATGTGTAATACTTGTTTCAAATCAACATTCGTATTACAGAATAATTAAAAAGACATTTGAATGTATTATGTCAAACGAATATGTGCAGGTGAATGCATTCCAATGAAACGAGTTGATATAACAAATACTTTACTCAAGCTTTCTTTAACAAATAAAACATGACCTTGAGGGCAATATGCAAGTTTACGGACTGGTTGGTCAGACTGGGGAAGGTATATGGCCCGAAGCGCAGCTGAGGGACATATACCTTCCGAGGTGTGACCAACAAGTCCGAAAACTTGCATTTTGCCCGAAAGGCCATGTTTTATTTGTTATATTATACCGAATCTAAATCCTTTCACCCCCTGGTTGTTTGCAGTCATTTTTACTATAATTTGCTTTTAAATAATAATTTAACTTCTTCAGTGTGTGAAATATCTCAAACCCTTGTCGGATTTTGTTTTATTATTTTTATGCGAGGCAGGAAACAAGCCATTGTCGGATACCCACGGCCATAAACATGCAAGTTATGTGTCATGTTTATCAATCGTGGGTATCCGACGATGCAAACAGTCATGTTTCTTTAATATTCCATCTTTGTTAATCAAATTAAATTTTAATTTTACGAGGTAAATAACCCGGACTTTAAGAATTTCACAAACTGTATAAATAAGATTTATAATTAAATTAAAGACAAATCATCGCCTAGCCAGTTTGAGAGTTATCTGTTTGTGTCGTCGTGAAATTCGCACGTCGTAAAAGTTACGTTTAAACGGTCTTCATAAGAATTATGGACCGCCCCCGGTCTGTATGCGGTTTATGGACCGGATGAGGTCATATTAAATATAGAAGGGCGTATGCAAATGAGGTATAATATTTATGAATAATATCCTTCAAGGTGTTTCACTGAGCTGTTGTATCAAAGAAACGATATGCCCACATATTAACATCATTCTTTAATTATTATAGTACTAAAGTTTTGTAAAGACTCTTGATTTGAAATATGTATTTTTGTGTGTATATTTTGCTCCAGCCTTGCATCCATTTTTAGACTCTTAGTATTCTCAGACCTTTAAGATGCACTTCTATCTGCGATGACATAGTTTCACTAACTGTTTTTGTTATTTCTCACTTTTTCCTGATAGTAAATGTCATTAGAATAATGTCATTAAATCACTCTTCTGAGATGGTAAATTTGATGACGATAATTAAATGCTTATAAAGGATTTATTTCATACTTGTCGAAATCATTCAATTAAAATAAAGTAGATTGTTTGTTGAATTCGCCTAGAAATAAGTTCAATGTCCACATAATGCGTTTTCCGAGAACATGACTTTATTGATGGTGTTTTGCAAACAACATGTTTTGGCCTTGTTGTCTGACAAGTTAAGACACGAAATATTTATTTATGTCACTTCTGTATAAGCTTAATATACTCAAAAACAGAGGATGCCTAAACGATATTAAATAAATACAAAATTAATGTAAACTTTTACGAGAACAGTTCATTTATTAGTTGCCCTTTTATATGTCTTCATTGTTTGTTCAACATAAGCATGATAATTTAATTATGATAAGAGACAAAGGTGATGAAATTTGTTGGGAACTGAAAAATAATCTTCACTAAAAAATAAACTTTTATTTATATTCCTTGCATCCAAACTTCAAATTTTATTATTGATATTTTTTATTTCTTAAAAAACAATATTGTTCCATTGCTTAGGACACAGTGTCCAAGCAATGACGTACATATCTAAAAGCTTCTACCTTTAACATGTTCAACTTTTTTATTTGCTTTCCCAGTTTTGAATTTAAATGTCAGTCTAAGGTTTAAGTGACTTTAATATTGGAATACAAAGAAGGGCTATCATTAAGTATAGTGCATGGCAAAATAGCGTGAAATATGAAACGGTTTAAATGCAAATTTACTGTTGAATCTCTCCCGAAAACAAACGTACATTTATTATGTAATTGTTAATGTAAAACGTCTGAAGCATCTTGAAGAAACATTAGTTATATGTTTTTCAACCGCTTGCTGTAATAACATGTTTATAAGATATAACGTTTTAAATTCTTTTCCTTCACGTTGACATTTGCACGAGTAAAGAGGTTAACGAAAGAATTGGTCTGTCTTGAAAAGACTTTGATTTAGATAATTCTCCTTCTTAAACACAAGAAACCTTATTTAAATTCGACAAAATAATTTCACATCACTTTAATTCAATTGTCTTTCCGCTGCACTTTAACAATATCTCCCCAGGTATATTTAGAAGGAAATTGACGATATTTATTCCAAGAAACATTAAAATAAATTCAAAATGTCAGGAGCAACTAAAATAGAAGGTAGTTCAGTAAACCTACATCTTTCTTCATAAACGTCACATAAGTAATGAGCTGATGCATATAATCACATTTGCAGTGAATTAAACTTAAGCTTTAAGTTCCCGTTCTGTCCCTGAATCACTTTTATTTTTATTGCTTCAAATGTTTTTTTAAAGCTATTATAGTGTCCTGATATAGCCCCAGGTCGATTGTAAGATAATGTGTAACCAACGCCGAAAAGCCTTTGACTCAAAATAGTGATTTTGGGCAATTTTGAGATGTCCCCTCGTTGCCATGGTAACAGGAAATTATAGACTGAGCATGTTGTTACAAGGGCGATGGTGCAGTCAACATTTGTGCCAAGTTTGTTTAGTATTGAAGCATTTTTATTGTTTCATAACAGTTTGAACTTGTAACAAGAGACTTTAAGATGAAAACGGCCATTTTTTACAATATGCTCATGAGGGAAAGGGTGAAAAAAATGCTACAAAACAACAATTTTTCACTAAAATTAGGTAAAAGGGCGCATGTTAACATGGACTAAGTAGATTTTGGGTAATTCTAAGTTTTTTTTATCATTTATTGTTAACCCTTTACTTCATATGGACGTGTTTTGATGGCTTTTTGACACCCCCCCCCCTCCCTTTTTGAGGCCTCAGACAGTAGAAAATTTCCCTATTTAGGCCCCCGTAAACTGTTTTTTGTTTTGGAAATGTTGCTAAAAAAGTGACCACCTTTTCGGCTACACCCTCTATCAAAAAGGTACATTAGAGGGTTACCCGACAAGGATGTGCCCCCTTCTGTTTGGGGGTTTGAAGGGGGCGGTAGTCCCCCTCATCACTCATCGCCAAGAAAATTTTGGACTTGTCAGAGGTTAAAAATGACCCCAAGTCAATTGCAAGGTAAGGTGTAACGAACGCTGTAAACAAGATTGAGCATGTCGTCACAAAGGCAGTTGTCCAGTCAACATTGCGCCAAGTTTGATAAGTATTGAAGCATTTTTCATTGTTTTTTGTAACAGGAGCCTTTTCAATTAAAACGGCCATTTTTTACAATATACTCATGAGGGAAAGGGCTATAAGTCCAATGACGCTTTTTGAATTAATTACTTAAAAGTAAAACGTTTCAAATTAAAGATGTTTATGTGACTTTATGTGGTCTGCCTCTTATCGCTGAGGACATTAAACTAGTTTAGATGTTGCTCGTACAACTAGTTCGAGTCTTTTTTACTTGTTATTTATGTTTTCTTTCTTATTGTTACATCAGTGATATTTGTGCTGTGCAGAGGCCGTAAAAAGACATTTAAAAACAATAAAAAATCGTTTGAGATCATTCAGCATGACAATATAGTTGTGTGTGCATGTTTGTGGTATTGTATTTATAGATCCTTCAATTTGATTCTTTATCAGGAAAAGGTGTTCCAGTAAAGTATTCCAATTCGAATACTGTATAAACACCCTTGCTTTTTGACGTCTTATACGTGCCATTCAGGCTTCATAATCTCTTGCTCACGCTTTCTTTTACTTTGGGCAATATACCGCTTTTCAAGGAATAGCACAAACGTTCCTTATTTTTAAGTAAGCTGAATCAAACATATACTGTTTTATAGACAAACACATTTTGAAAAGAATACAACAAATATTTACTATTTACTACTGACATTGACCTGGAAAAAAAAGTCATTTTATGCCTGATAGAATTCACAAATGCATAGATAAAGTGATTTTCGTTTTGTCAGATAATTTTAAGTAAATTAGAAATTTCAATACTTATTTTGTTTACAATATTAACTATCATTACAATGATTATATATATTTGGTTTATAATACAAAGAAAATTCTAAATATTTTAGATGAGATTTATCGCATCAAATACATAAATTAATGCTTATTTTCAACGTACAAAAAATCCTATTGTCCGACAAATATCAAGTACACAGCTGTAAGACTGTATTTCAATATTTCATTTTGCCAGTTGAACTTGTTGCATTTAAAAAACACATAAGCTCCGTGACTGTCTCAAAATTGAAGCAATATTCGGAGAAAATGTCATTATCTATGCGACTGAATTGTAAACCTTAGACAGAAACGAAACACTTCAAAGATGCAATAATTGAACATGACGACGAAACATGTTTGTGTTGTCAATCAAAGGCCACGAGATATATTTTTGCTGTCGACATGTATGCTATGAGGAAGAACAAATAAATTATTCGGAGTTCACAAATATATTGTGAATTCAAGCTAGTATAGTATTTGATTACATAGGAGTGACAATCGTGTGTTGGTATGAATACGTAAAGATGTGCCTCATGTGGAGCGTAAGATATCCTATTTATTACATGCTTTTCGGTGGTTTATAGAAATATATCAGTGATATAAAACTGGTAATTTCACTGTTTGAAACAGTGAAATTACCACTTTGATAATTTCACTGTTTTGAATTTAAACCCCTTACGTTGTTTCAGTGAAATACCAGCGTACACAGTACTGGGTACCATATTAATGCCGTGACGTCGTAAATGACGTCACGTTGTATTATTATTTGGCGCACTTTTCATTCAGTGATAGGTTTAATGCCTTTTTACAACGTTTTTTGCATATAATAAAAAGAAAATTTATTTAGTTCAGTGTAAGATCGAAATATATTTCACCTTGTGAACACCAAAAGTTCATATTTCACTCGTGGCTGCGCCACTCGTGAAATATACCTTTTGGTGCTCACTCGGTGAAATATATTCCGATCTTACACTGAACTAAACAAATATCCTCTATATATTAGATAACGTAACTTGATATTAAGCATAAGAAAGAAATAACGAGATTTCCTCTAAGGAAAAGGCAAACTTGTGATTAAGAATATGTAAGTAATTAATTTAGAGCATATTAAACGCGAAAGGTCTAAGAAGCTGCAGTTTTTAAATATAACTTGTACCATATTACACATACCATGCATGTTTAATGTTTCCAATTGTAAAGCTTATTTAAATGGAAAATTTCAACAAATTGCAAAGGGCCGGAAAACGTTAATGCCTTTATAATATTAAGGTTTAACGTCTCCCTTTTCAAGTTTGAAGTAATAACTGTTCAAAAGATCAGAGATTATATCTGTTTCTATTTACCATTGTGTGATTAGCTACAAACAAGTGTTATGGCAATGTCCGTAAGAAAAGTATATGTTAATATATTTTGGCGAAATGTACCATATATAATGTTAGGTTCTCTGATAATTTATGGATCTACATTGTAACATATCGGTTTCATTTCAGAAACGAGTTGTCATGACATTTATTTGCCTTCATAACAACATGCCACAATAAAGCGTGCGTATTTGATATCATTGTAAAACAATATGTTGTTTCAATAAAGGATAGTTTTTTATATCATCTGTTTTTCAGCAACCTTCATAAAATTGCACCTTATATCTCACTGAGTACGAAACAGAATTACAAATGAGAACAAATTATAACCATAATAAGTTTGAAGTGATACATGTATGACTAAGGGGAATTTTTGTAAAGTAACTAACTTATATAATAGTACTTGTTTACAAATTACAGAACAATTTATTTGTATTGTTTTTGACTGAATTCTGTGTTTTCATCAAAAAGGTTAAGAAACATTTACCAGATGTATTTATAAATATTAAATTGAAAATAATTTTGTTCATAGCATTATATATAGCTCTAAAATAAAATTAATTGGAAGAAATGGCAGAGAAAGCTGGTGGAAACAAGAGCTTCCAGTTGTTTCAGTTCAAACAAAATCTCATCAAATTCTATTTTGAATTAAGCCTTTTTTTGGCAAATTTAAATCAATTTAAAACTGAACATAAATAACCATGTTTTTGATGACGTTTGTGATAACTTATGCAGAGGGCGTATATAGATTTGTGTATTTGCATTTCGAAAGACATTTTCTAAGAACAGTCTTCAAGTCATTTAGAATTCGAATATTAACCTCTCATAATGCATATCTCTTCGACACGTCTTTAGAAAAGAAGATTTTAGCTATTTTGCATTTCAATCTTTATTTAATTATATCCAATCAGTTTTTAAATAAGTCGGGAAATGTTTGCATTAATTGTCTAGAAAGTTCGGGGTTTTATCAAAGCAAATCGCCGTTAAAATTCTCATAAAATTCTCATAACATTGATATAATCTAACGTTACAAACCAGAATAAAATAAATCTAGGGGAATTTCAAAGCGATTAAAGTTTTATTAAATAATGTTATTTCTATATCTTCATTAGGTAAAGTTATTTTCATTCATTCATTCAAAATTACATCTAGGGTATCGATGAAAGTATAGTGTCTTTATCACAATTTTGCCAAAAAACGTTGTTTCGGGTGATACCGTAGTGAATATTTTAAATAATTGTAACTGATTTCTGGATTACGGGACGGAATTTTGCAATAAATGTTGCGATTTTTCGTTTGAACGTTTAGTTTCAAAATGAAATTAAAAACGTCAATATCGTAATTATAAATTAACAGACCAAACTCCAGTTATTCACAAAAATGACTGTTATTGAATATTACTATTTGGACACTTTGTCAAAATTCCTTTAAATAAACTGTCCTAAGGATAATATCTAATACATTTGTATCACTCTTGTTGCCTTTTCCTTTAAATTTGATATCTGATATCAACTGTATTAACATTATAATGGTTATTTAATATATTGTTTTTTCAATTGATATTTTTAATTACAGTCAAAACACTTACATATCAAATAAGTAAGAACATTCTTAAATCATGCCAATCACGCGACAGAATTAATTCTATTAGCAATGCAAAATGTAACAGTTTCGTATGTCAAATAAAGTACATTTATGTATGATTCACTGCTCTTCGGGAGAACTAATTGGGCTTAGAAAAGTAATACGTTCATTGACTGTCTCCTTTTTTGAAGAGTATTTGGAAACGATCTTATTATGTCTGCGACTGAACTGCCAATATTAACAAGAAAATGAGCTCGTCTTCATTCCAATTATCCAAAAACAACGATTAAATCTAACAATTATCTCCAGAAAGTCAATCTTATTTCATTTCATACAAGAAACACTGGATGGGTATAATTCACTGATATGCAGCTCTATTGGCTTTTAATGCAGATGTCTATAGAAAATAAGCAGATTCCAATTCCTGTATCAAAATTATAATATATACTTTCCTCAGATAAATTTGACTTTTTTAGTTTTGATAAGTTAACACTTTTATAACCTAATATATTTATATCTCAAATTATATTAGAATTTAGAGAGAACAATGTCTATTGTAAAATCAGCACTGGTTTTCGAGCATGTTTAAAGATGTGCTGTAGTGATAAAAGAAATTTCCGTTAAAGGTTCTTGTGTCGTTCAAAATATTGTCGTAAATTGCCCTATTATACCATTTATGTAAGAAAATTACTGGATAAGTTATCACCATTGAATTGAATGTTTTACGAAAATTTGAATGAAGATGTACTCAAAATAGTCCTAATGGATCTGCGCGAGAAAAGTTGTTACATTATTTTTCGTTATTGCCACATTTTTATCATTTATTTCTGCAAATAAATGGACTGACCGTGATATGTTAATTCTTCACTTACAATGTCATTAATGAATCTGGCATGGATTAATGTCAAGTGAGAGTATTGTGCACATATGCTTTAAAATTACACATTGCATTACTTTCTGTTTCAATAAAAAAGAGCACAAGTATATATTCATTCCACAAAATTAATAACATATCTCTAAATTAAATATTATTGATACTAAAAATAGAAGAGACTAATTGTAACGTATCTATTTTGTTGTTTTTTGTGTTTATTTTTTTTTTCAAGAAACTAAGAAGAATGTTGTAGTAGAAAGCTGATAATCAAGAATACAGAACTCAGAAGAGAATGTCCGTAAAACAGGAAAATTTAAAAAAAATCTGATATACTTCCTAACGTAATAAAAAAATCAATACGTTTGCAGAGCATAAAACAATATTCATTTCAACAATGCAAATCACTTGTGTGCTTTGAATTCATTATGTATATTTAAACCTGAGATATAATAATAGTATGCTTACTTAAATAACAATTGAATCGGAACAAAGACTTTGTTCATCTTTTACAGCATTTTATCTTCGCATGCAAATGAATGTTTTACTCAGCATGATGAATGTTGAAAAGTTTGCAAATTGTAGATCAACATCGTCACCTAGACGATTGCAAGAAGTCTGATGTTTTATCATACGTTTAATTCTTTGCTCGAAACAGACTGTGTTGGGATCTTTTTTCATTTTTTTTTTGGCATTAATAGTTAAAATTCCATTTCAAATGTTAGTTTGATTAAAGATTTGTAGAAATAATAATACATATTCTGAAAATATTGTAAGTTAGATTTTAGATTTTAAGACAAAATAATCAAAATTATTAAATCATTGTTAGTTTGATTTTAGATAATCAATATTCTGAAATTGCTGTATCAAAGGCTATCAGTATATGCATATATGGATAAATGATATGGACTAATGTGTTTGAGTTTTCGATAAATTGTTGTATGTTAAGGTGTACAATATTAAATAAATGTATCTTTAGCTGTACAATATCAACTTAAATGCATCTTAAGCTTTAAAAAAATTAAAAGTAATGTATCTTTTGCTGTATAATATTAAATTTATTGTATCTTTGCTGTACA
Source organism: Ruditapes philippinarum (assembly GCF_026571515.1). Lineage (NCBI taxonomy): Eukaryota > Metazoa > Mollusca > Bivalvia > Venerida > Veneridae > Ruditapes > Ruditapes philippinarum. The sequence continues at coordinate 44,016 of NW_026856438.1, forward strand.
ATATTGAACTTATGTATCTTAAGCTGTACAATATTAAACTTAATGTATATTTAGCAGTGCAATATTAAACTTAATCCATATTTAGCTGTACAATATTAAACTTATTGTATCTTTATCTGTACAATATCAAACAAAATAAAAAAATGTACGTAATAAGCAAATGCAAGATTTCTAACTAATGTCGCTAACATTTAATCAAACAATTCATATCTTTTTCTGAATTTTTTAAGATATTCATTTTTGAATGACAGCTTCACGCAAGTATAAATACATTTGATCAGTCTATTAGATAAAAAAAAATGACTGTATTTTTTTAAAAAATAAAATTATATAAGCAAAGTTAAGTAAATACCAAGCAACTTTCATATATTCTTATTATACTAGTTCTTTTATGTTTGTTTTTAATTGGATATATTTATGCAAATTCAAATGATTTATTATAACGTATAAAATATGAAAAAGAAGAAAAATATTTAGTCTAATGAAAGCGACATTATTATGAAATGCAGCATGTAATGTGAGGCATAAAAAATAATCACAAAGAACGTATTAACGTGGCTACGTACTCATTCTTTGCATCAATTAAATTGAACAGTTGTAGGTTTTTATTGAATAAAGGAAACATCAATCTTGTTTCTGCAAACCCTTGTCCTTTAAAACTGTTTTCAAATTCTGTTTTATTGTAAATGTCAAGTGAAAATCCTGCAATGGCTTTTAGTGCACTTAAATTATTGACTTATATATAATTTCCCTCTCATATTTTAAATACAATTTTAACTAAAAATTAACTTGTTCAAAATATCATTAACTTTTCCAAAAACGTACGAGTTGATATCTCATACCAAAATGTTGGCCTTTCAACAATATGTCGGGTTTAAGTTTCACAAACAAGTATCAGAATAAATGAATAATGCATTAATTTTAATCAAGCGAAATCTTAATCTCCGCGGTTTTGAAACAAACATGACAAAACATGGTTTACAAAGACTTAAGTGCTTTGTCAATGAAGTTTATGACGCCATTGGATCTTCAAACAAATCAAAATGCTAGAATAGACGTGATCGTTGACAACTTTGAATACTATTTGTAACGTAGAAAACAGGAGGAAACAAGCAGCAGAAAAAGTACTTTTAACAAAATCATTAGATACACTTGATATTGGCTTAAGCTGTACTTAACTGTTGATAATTATTGATCTTAACTAGTAATTAATACATTTTTTATTCACTCCTATTTTATTGATGAGGATACGCCTGTAGGTAATTAATATTTTTATTTCTCTTGCTTACTTTACCAATAGACTTAATTAAATCGCATAGTGCAATATTAATTGGTGGATGTACGCGAGAGCAAATTGCAAATGATGAAATTTAGAAACGATTTTCGAAAGCTTTTATTTCAAATTCGTATACATTTATATGAAATAAGATGATAGCATATGAACAGTAATTAAAATTCAAATATCCTGTGATTTGATTAATATCTAAACTAATATACAAAAGATGAATAAAACTGATGACGTTATCCCGTTTTGCTTCGATAAAGATAAATAGAAAAATGCCTTAAAAGAGCCAATAACTCAGTCTGCAATAAGTACGCTGAAATTGAATTACTTACTTACTAACTTACTTAATTAATTAATGCAAAAATACCAAAGTCGTCCTGGCCTGTTTTTCCAGAAGCACATACTTTCAAACCAAATGTGACAGATACATTGCACACCTTTAACTTACTGTACATTTATACTTACTCTGTTTTTGAAAAGAAAATCAGAAATGAAGTATTTATGCTATGTACACGAATAATTTGTCATTAAAGGACATATGCATTCTTTAGTGGATTTAACCAGAATCAATTCAAACGGTGAAATTCATTTATAATGATATCCTGTTCGAAAATGCTCATTTAAAGATACTTAGTTTTAACTAGCTTTACATTGACTGTCTTGCAAAACCATTTCCTGTCTACAGAATTAAAGAAATTCGTTTGAGTAGAAGACTCACTGATAACCTATACATTTACATGAGCGCATGGCGTGTTGTACATGTAGTTCCTTTGTCTTTAGAATTATTCCCGAACCTTTCCGAATCACGCTTTTTAAAATTCTTCTCAAGATAAAATAATAAATTTCGCAAAAGGATTTGATTAGATTCTATAATGAAACATGACAAATTATTCTTTTCCCCAGAAGGTTATCAGGGGACAAAAAACGGAAAGCCATATGAAGCTTTTTTTGTGTTTTTAACTAGTTTTAACGGCAAGAAAAAATATGCTTTCATTTAAGAAATCTTAAATTTTTATAGAATAGCAACCTAATGACTTTTAAAGATTGATATCATTTTTTAAACAAAAATAGAAAACTCATTGGCTAATGTCTAATCCTTCCTATAAAGCTTGCAAAACGAATCAAGACAAAATGTTTTGTCTAATAGGGTGACTTGGGGACAGTATGATTTCTAACGTAGAAATGATACAAGACTGAAAATATAAAACAATAAACAGTAAAAGCTGCAGCTACTTTAATAAAGGATCTAGAAGACAGGTTCGTAGAGAACAACAAATATAAACAAATAATTTAAAATCGCAGACTTTGTTATGGCGAGAGAGACAATGGACAAGCACAACATCCTCCAAGCCCCCTAAGCTCTAGTGTTTGATTTCGGCCATTTCGTGTAAAGGCGCCCTCGCCCCTCAAAAGTCACAGGCAAAGACCTGAAGACCCGATAATATGCTCACTTATTGTGTCTTCACCTTCGACTTTTGAGGTCGCCGACATGAAGACACAATACATTTTAGGCGAAATGATGATATTTTTAATAGGAGAAGACACGAGATCTTCCTCTGTAGGATTATCGTGTCGGCTGGTTAAAATCGTCGCATCGGCACCCTATATTTTTCGTGTTGTCGTGTCTTTGCCTTCAAAGGCGATAGGCAAAACACAATAATTTTCAATTAATCGTGTCTTCGACCTTTGGTTCGAATACACAAAGTCTCGATAAATTGGCCAATCATCTTGTCTTCGACTTTCGGGGCGAAGGCACGACCACATGAGGACTCGTTAAATTGGCCAGTTAGCATGTCGTGATGAAAAAAGATTAATGAAAGGATTTTTACTTATTTAAATGTCATGAAAAGAAATATCAATGATATTCTAAGAGATGTTTGCCACAGAAACATAATACTTTTGGGATCTTTTGTATTTTAGTTTGAAACTTATGATGCTATCTTAACTTTTGTCTAAGCCTTTGAATACAATTAACACTAAAAAATCACGATTTTAAGCGTAAAATAATATTTTTCATAAATGTCAGTTTATTATGTCAAGTCAGTTTTATTATATGTAAAGTCGTTTACATGTATATTGTCATGTTTGTTCTATGTTAATATAGATCATGTGGTCGGTAGATCTAGGCAGAGCTTTTTTACTCAAAAAACATTTCATGATAGAACTTTATAAAAGTTATTAATTTTAGTTCTGGGATTGTACCAATTTAGCAATAAACATTTCTAACTTCTGGATATTTTCTTCACTGTTTTCTAATCGATGTAAGGAGTGAAGTGATTGTTAAGACAAAAAAGATATTTTTCTTTAAATCTAGGAAGTAATCTGTAATGTATCTAGTTCAGTTCCGGGATTGAACTAATTTAGCTATTATATATATTTCTAACTTCTGGATAATTTCTTTACTGACAAAAGCATGGTATTCCATTGTGTGAAAAGTAAACTGATTTTAGGGACAAAAAGATTTTCTTCTTTAAATCAAGAAAATAATTTCAATATGAGATATAATTGCGTGACATTTAGTGACATAAAATTACTTGCTTTCACTTAAAGGATATAGATGAATTTGAATGTTATAAAATAATGCTTTCCGACCATATACAAATCAAAATCTTAACTCGCAAATGGGTTATGTATTTTGCTGGGCCATTTTTTGATCTAACATTCTTTTTGAGATTTCAGGACGATACTATATCTTAACCACTTAATGTATAATTCCCTTATTTCAATAGGCATTTTGTTTGAACTGTTTCAAAAACGGCAAGTTTACAAAATTATAACAAACAAATCAGTTAGCGAATAACGCCTCGAATTTTGTATCAATTCATCTTAATTGCCTTTATCACAATCACAATGTGTAACAAAAATATATCACCTACTGTCACTCTACGTTTTGTAACATGTGCTATAAACATACATTGTATATTTAATGCAATACAATTATTTGAGTTAAATGTGAATTTTGTTTAAATACTTGGTACATGTACCATTAAATATTTAGTTTGTATCACAAGGTCAGAGTTTACAATACTTGATAAACTAAAAGAAAAGTAGTCAATAATACGATAACTTTGTTTCAAAGTAATCATAACCAATCAACAACTTATAAAGTTGACAGTAATCATGGGGTAATCAACTCATAAAATATGCGAAAATAACTAAAACTACGAATAATCATTAACTTAAGTTAAACGATTACTTTTTCAAGAAATCAGGCACATGTCTGACCCCCGCGGCCAAAAACCTTAGATTTGTTGCCAGGCATGTTCACCAATCAGGCATTTGGCTTATTCTAAAATATGTTAAATTATTCCTTGCCAGGTAAATATATATATTTATGTTATATAAAGCCAAACCATTATCCTGAAAATACACAATTAAATGGCTCTTTACTCCTTCTTTTACATTGTTTGAATTAAAACGTTTTGAGTCTTTGTGAAATAAAGGAAACATCAGTCTTGTTTCCGCATACCCTTCTTTAAAACTGTTTTCCAAATTTGTTTCATTGTAAATGTCCAGTGATAACTACGCAATAGCTGGTAAAACACATAAATAATTCACCAGAATATGATTTGTCCTTTACATTTAAAATACATTTTTCTCAATCGATTTAAATTAAAATGAACTTATTCCAATTCCAGTATGATATTTATTAACAAAGTTTGGCATTTCAACAAAATGTCGAGTTTACATTTCACAAACAAGAATTAGTTCTGAAATGACCAATCCGCCAATAACTTGTTTACACGTACGCTGTACCTTAAAAACATGGAATCGAATGAATAATGCATTAATTCTAATTAAGCGAAATCTTAATATCCGAGGTTTTGAAACAAACAAAGCAAGACATGTTGTACAAAGTGCTTTGTCAATGTAGTTCGTGACGCTATTACTATGATTCTCATACAAATTAAAGTGCGAACGTGACCATTTACAGCTTCGAATATCTTGTATAACGTAAACAGGAAGAGACACATGACAAAAAGAGATATTAAGAGTACTTTAGAAAGGATCATTGGATACACAGGGTTTCGGTTAAGGCTGTATCTAAAGAATTATACGAAATAACTGTTGATGGCTATTAATCAACCATTCATACATATTTGCCGATTGATTTACGTAAACATCACTAATTCCGCGTCATCACTTATTTAACGGTAACTGCATATATTCATGAGACCAGGGTTAAACTTGGTCAGAATTGATATATTTTGTTCATACACCTGAACAAAATATTTTAAAGCTCTAGATTTTTACGTTAAACAGAACAACATTTTATAAATTTCTGCGAAAAGCAAAAATGGTCCATTAGATTTGTGTATTCGTCTGAAACAATCATGTAATTTTCTAAATATTCTTGTTTGTTGAAAAAATAAATTTTGAGTTAAAAGTAAAAATAGTTTAATATTTAGAATTAAGCAAAGTAACAGTTGGAAATTTTAACTGAAACATGAAAAAAAGTCATGAAACACCATAACCGCGATTTAAATGATCACATATTGTTTTTAAAATGACCGGTATATGGTCTACGTTTTGCCCATTTAAACTGATTTTGACTGAATATATTGTTGTTTCCTTGCACTATACTACAAAAAATACATATGAGCCGCGTCACGACAAAATCAACATAATGGGTTTGCGACCAGCATAGATTCAGACCAGCCTGCGCATCCGTGCTGCTCGCTTACAAACCCTAGTAAAGATACTGATAGCGAACATCATGGATCCTGATCAGACTGCGCGGATGCGCAGGCTGGTCTGAATCTATGCTGGTCGCAAACCCATTATGTTGGTTTTGTCGTGACACGGCTCATATATATTTCAGCTTATGGTAATTTTGTATCATAAGTTTCGTGTGTTGTTTACATTTTTGTTTCAAAGCGCTAAGTACCGTGAACTAATAGGAGCACAGTGTTAATAAAAAAACAGTTCAAACAAACTGGCACATAAAAAATACTTGAATTTTTTCTTTTCAAAGCCTGGGTTCACGGTCGACAAGTCAGATCAATGTCCCTGAATAGCATGAGCTGCAGCGATTCAGAGAGATTTTGCGCATAACATCGCAATCCCAGAGCACTTAGATATATTTATATATGTCCGCATCAACAAATACCACTACATAAACTTTGAATATGATTAGACATATTTACAAACGTATAACCAACATAGAATAAGGTAGAGTTATGTATATCAATAGGAGCTAACTTACTATAAAGCTTTATCAGTTTGTGAAAGATCTTAGCCGAAGCAAAGTGCAAAAAATCCCACATGTAGCACTACAGAATTTAACTCATTTAATACACTACTTAGACACTTCGAATTTCTCTGACCAACTTATTATGGACATAGATCAAGAAGATATCGCAGATTTCTCCTCTGAGCTATATAAATGAACACCACATATTATTATCTTGAGCTCAAAGAATCGTACGCGACAATATGTGAATATTTACTATATAAAATATACATATACAAGATGAGATGACAGATTATAAAATGCTCATCAAGTCATAGTTTATGCAGAACGGATCTTTGATTTGAGCTTTGAGAGACTATATTCTTGTCTGTTCCTCTACTCTAATGTATTTGATTATTCTATTTTCTCTATTATTCGAGCGCTTTAGCCCTACGATTACCCCAGCTCGTTCCAATTCTTCTCTAAGCATATTTCTGCAGTCGTGTTTCTCCTTTCGTGCTCTAACACTGTGTAAAAGGCACACAGAAATAGATCAGGATTGATCTTTCTTCAGTTGAAACTTATAGTACTTGAAACACTTCACTATATCTGCCAACTATCGATCCAGCTACAGGCACTTGATCATTTCTTACTTTTCTATATATTGATTGAAAAGCCGAGCTCCTTACCTACTACAGAACTAAATAAACATGTTTAAATACGAGAAGACACATGCGATGCAATACTCTTTAACTAACCAGAATACACATACCGCATGAAATCGGACACATTTCACTCCTGTGAGTCAGCCTCTCACGAGCACTCACATAAATATCGATACATGCCTCTGATAGCATATCGGTAGGCGAGCGATGAAGGTCATCTTGCACATATAAGACTACATATAATTTAGTAGTGTCTGATCATTTGATAGATACTGTCGACTAGTTAATAAGTTCGAAGATGTCATCAAGAAGTTCAGTCTATACTTTAATGGCTCTTTTTGATCTACGAGCTGAGCGAAGGATACTGATATTATTATTGACCGAGCACGCGTACTGTCCGAGTGAATGTCAGAGCTCAGATAGTGTCATTCATATGGAGCGGCCCAACATATTGAGAACAGTTATATGCCCAGGAAGCATGTTGGGGCACCTTGAGCTCTTACTAACGTTACGCAGTGAGATCGAACTAGCGTAACAATGGTTGAGAGTAATCCCAATCAGTCGCTCACCATATATCGGAGCTACACAGGGAGATTTGCCAGGATCGACAGCAAAGATATATTCAAATCTAAAAATCGAATTAACCATACACCTTAACCTGAGAGAAAGCAATTGCCATAGCGATTATACAGAATACCACCATGACAAAGTTGCACAGCTTCACACTTAATAGAATTGAGAGTAATAGAACAACAACAATGTTAAAAATGTAAACAATTCAAGGACGAGAGTTCTTTTATGATTCCAACTTTTGACAAGAGCAGAAGATTCGTGCAACCACGCGATAGATGTCCATAACGCAAGTATAAGCAATTATATGAGTGAAGTAATAGATGCCGATTTATGTCCGAAACCTCTCACAACATGTGCCTTGAATATAATCCCGGTATAACATTGAGGTGCACTTTCTCCGAGATGAAATTCTTCAATCATATAATTCAACGTACACAAGATCCACATTATAAATACTAGAGAAAAGAAGCGAGAGAATACGCTTATGTATATTAATATTATCTATAGATACACGAGGCACAAATAACTGAGACGTGACGTATTCTTGAGCAGGAGCGCGCTTGCATTATCAGCATTGTTTTACTCTATGCTAGTTAATACTCAATGTTGACCTAAGTATTGTCATAGAGCAGACAGTACGATCTATGTCAGCGGCATATTCTCTCTAAGTACTATATGTCCTAATAATTGCTATTTCAATCGTATATCTAAATGAAGTTAAATATGGACAATTACCTGTTTATAAGGTCGAGCTTCGAGCTAAAGTGCAGAATATGTTTTTAACTACCATGTAAGGACTATTATAATTATACAGTATTCTGCATCTCGAGTCTTTCAGTATCTATAAAGCACAGAGATCATGTTTTTAAGATACTGAGCGATAGTACATATGTTATATTTTATTTAATGGCTGTATACTGTCGAAGTAGGAAAAGCCCTACATCACTAAAGAATAAAGTCTAGTGTCTCTATATATATGTACACACGACCTTTAATGACTTCATCTGAGCGCGTCCGTGTTGGTCAATATTTTAGTTACACTATTATATTAAATGAGGACGTTTTTCATGAGCAGATGGACTGCGCGATAAGAGGAGACCAAACTTAAATAGTGATTAGTGATACGCGAGCTATATATACATATGAGTAATATGTGAATCTGTGAAATTTTCAAAAGGACAACAATGAATCATCATAATTTTATCTTCATGGTACGTCTTATTTTGTCAAGTCTTAATATATAATGTGAGCGCTAAGTTAGATTTGTCCGTTTCCTTAATCGTTTTATATTATTATGTTCTATCAGTTCCTATTGTTATTATTTTCACTCATATAGTAGCAGATAGTTAATATAATATAAAAGATCCTAACATCCTCATACTTTGAATACTTCACTTAGTAGTCATATGGGATGCAAGGTAGATTAGAAATGTTACAGTTTTGGGTGGTATTAGTAAACATTCAAACATAGAGACCGATCGCACTCGAGAGCGTGAGAGATCTCGAGAGTTTACCGGCTACCACGAGGGTATGTACAGCCAACGATTAACAAGGTATAACCAGGAACCTCCATAGTACAAGCGCACACATTGAGATAATAAGCTAAACACTAAAATGTTGAGAGTCATTTACCCCGATAATGTAAAGGGACGTTGAGACAATTCATGGTGGGCATACGCTTTCTTGAGAAGTGTGTAAATTATATGTCTTAGAGGAGACCGCATTTAGATTAGCAATATTAGGCATATATGTTTGTTAGCTTCATTTCTACGTATTTCATTAGTAATTATTTTCTATATGCAATGGATTTCATAAATGTTCCCTCTATATCACTCTATCTATTTTACAATACAACAACTTCCAACAAACACGCGTGGTAGTTGAGTGATTTTTACATAATTTTAACAAAGCATATTTTTTAAAGGGCCATATTGCGTTACTTCATAATCGAGATATTTTCTAATAGATTATCATTAGACCTCTTTCCCCGGATATGTTATTTACGAAAGCTTTTCCTGAACTCTCTTATAATATATAGCCAATGATTTATGTCGTCAATTAACTTTCACACAAATAGTAACTAAAAAAGTACTAAGGACCACTTATAACACAAGTCACGCCAACGATAAAAACCACAGTGAGAACAGATTCTTGTGAGAGAGTGCTAAATAACACAGATTATTGATTGCGAATCTTGTTCCACATTGCATTCTAGCGAGCTACTGTAATTCAGAGAACGAAAACCCGTAAGATATATGGGTTATATAGAAGGCAGCTGGCGAATAAAATTTGATCATACGAGAGGAAGACTAGCTATGCGAGATAGTCTTGGGTTATGATGAATATCATTATTATATCATACCTACAGATCTAATTCCTCTGTCATATCAAAAACTGTCCGGATATATAATAGATTCCAAAGGTTATCTCCATTATTCTGATTTATCCAACATAAATAAGATGACTCTATATTTTAAGAGTATCTCTGTATTTTCCTGCTTCTGCGATCTACGTCTGTTTTCTATACAGCTCGACGCCATGCATTCACTAGCATGCACAGATATGAGAATATATCCAATGAGAGTTCCGGTTGCGTGAGAATGTACTCGCGAGGAGAGTGAAAAGTACATAGAGCGAGTATTTGATGTACGGCAAGATGTAATAACCGATCTCTTTCCACTCATACAGATGTCTTGATATACAATTAAAATGCTACACAAACGTGATACATCAGATCCTGTTTCAATGTTAGAAAGAAAACAATAGATTCCTCCAATGACTCTTCAAATAGCTATAAATGCTAAATAACCCAATAATATATACAATATTCAGAGCTCTCAATGAGATTCATGTTGTCACGTATGATGATATTATAGCTTTTGAAACGATTTATTCATATATTACTCTTTAAATATCATGAGCACGACTATTTAACCGAGAACAAACTTGAGTAGAATCTGTATTTTATCAGCTGCAATTAATGCTATATTCCGCTAAGCGAGAATATTCTATCATCCCGAGGACCACTCTATATCGTTCCATATATCATGCGAGCGTTGCCAGCGTCGACGCAGAATCGCTAATATATATTTTTCTAAAATAACAGCCTAATGTCGTATCGCGATATGTATATCGGAATTTCTAGATCGATTTAAACGAGAGTATTAATCGTTAAATGAGAGATGAGTGATTAAGATGTGAGCACACATATACACCAAGGAGATGAAACAAAAATATAACGTTCCTTTTATAATATTAGTCTCAGAGAGATTTTGCTAAGATATTGGCCGAGTGTTGATGATGGTATTCGGCAGTAAGTCAGTATATACGCAGAATAACTTCAATACACCCATTTGATCAGTCGATAATTTTACGCTTATCTGATGACCAACTTCAATGCCTATACCACGTACATTCTGCGATCAAACAGTACAATAGACGCGGTGCAGAAAAAATCACGTGATATATGCAACTGATTGTGAATTCAATTCATTTCATCTCGAAAGCCTACACATTTTTGCTAAATTAGACATAAACATAAGCGTGTATGTTGGGATTTGGAATTCTTGCCGCCGTTAGAGAGATAGTTTAATTTTTTTTTTCATATTTATAGACCGGTAAATATCGTAAGATGTTTAATTTATACTTTTTAATAGAAGGGATTTATTTAGACCTCCCCTCAGTTGAATGTAGTTTGCTTGTATACTATTACAAATGCATGAGCAATTTATTAACCTGGTATCATTCGCTCCGAGCTCACTGCTAGACGCCAATAATCACGCATATGAGGAAATATTGATGAAGATTTCTTATGGTAGTAATTAGCGTATTATTTTTAATTTTTCGACGGTAGAGAGTCAGCGTATTAAATTTATATATCATTTCATCACTGTCGAGAGTACGTAAACAGTTGTGGTTGTGTCTCTTTCGACGAAGAGCTGTATCATCTGCCTATATTATGCTAGATCAGCAAAATCTATATAACCAAAAAATATTACAATGCGAGAGGCGAAGTCTATATCATTGGTGAGGTTTTGGTGGCGTAAATTATGAATCAATTTCGTACTTATTAAAATCATAATCTGAATGATAATCATATAATCACTTACTTCAGAAAGTGAAAGAGAGATAGGCCAGTCCATATAATAATATAATGTAGATTCTATCATCACCATAGCTGTATCAATGAAAATATGGTCAACATTCCTATTATTATTGTCACTCATAAAACATATTAATCACATGTACAATTGAGAGTAGTGATAATAGCATAAATTAGCACATGAATGAGGATGTAGATAGTAATCTATCACATAGTGACCAGTGTCTGTGATGCGACGAGAACTCTGAATTCACCTCAAGAGTAGATCTATGTGTTCACCTTACTTTACAACAACTGAAAACTATTTATTTTTCAAACAATATGAAGAAGACTTTCCAGATAATAAAAATTACAGATAATTTAAACCACACACAGAACCTAAAGAGATATACCAGCTATAAGAGATTTGATAGTACACGCGAGTCACCAGATCAAATACAACTATATTGGGATATAATATGCAGACACAGCATGATCCAGACCAGCGTACGTCGTGTCATAATCATATATAGTACACGACTTTGAAAAGAAAAACCGATACTGGTCGCGCTCAGTTTTGATCAGGATCCACTGTTCGCTATCAGTTCTCTACTTGTGAGGATAGGCGTAGATGATATATCGATTATCATCTATGGAATGCCTCGCATTACAGTGACGAGAACGGAGATGTCACAGCTAGGCATGGTCAGGATCCATGCTGGTCGCAAAGTCATTATGTGTGTTTGTCGTGACGCGCTAACCTCCTTGTTGTTAAGCTCACGGGTGTTGCTTTTTGACGCAGCTTAGTATCTTACGACACGCGCATATCTATTAGCAGTAATCATTTATGGTCCTTATATAACATGGATATTTATTTGTTTTGATGGCCTAAATAACATAACTAAAACACATAAGGCACTCACGTGAGCCACCAGTTATAATACTCAAGAAGCCCAATAAATAATAAACTGTTAACCTATACACAAATATGAAAAGATCAACGATTCTCATAAACTCGATCGAGAAGAGGCATATTATAGATACATATATGTACTTCCGCGAGAGTCAAATATAATTGTTTTGACACATAATTCAATCTAATATGAATAGCATATAATAATAATATATATATGACCATTAATATCAACGTGCATATCATATTTTATAACTATCATCAACTTCCCTTATACAATTTTACATGAAATGTTAAATTCGGTTAAAATACTTTATAAATAATGCTTAATTTAGTGATTAGTCCATTACTAATAAAATTGAAGCCTCCCGCGAGTACTTATAGTGACCAAAGTATCGTATGTTCACCACGAAATCAAAGTCAGAGTAAACTACATAGTGTATGTAGCTATAATCACTGATGATCGATGATATTTAATATGGATTTGATATGAGTAAACCAAAATGTCCTATATGTTTCTAAGACCATATAAGTAGAGTATCACACAACGATCTATCAACTCCTATTGAGCATTCTATACTGAATATAGACACACGTAGACACGAAATGTATATCATAAAGTTTTTTCACCGACATTACTCTATCTCTTTTATTAGCGAATGTTGGATCTCACACCAGCATCCACAAGGTACATCGCATAAATAGGCTGTCATTAAAGTGAGTATATATATACGCTCCTAGTCAGTGCATTTTTGTAACGTGACAACAAGATTATCCGCATAGTTTATTATACTCAAACACACGCATATGCTAAGTAATGGAGATTAAAATGAAGAGGTGTACCACATTATTAACGATAATCAATTCGAGAGGTTTACGATGCAGAGTACCATCATAATTTGCGTATTAAACATTATTCGGATAAAGTTCTACAGAGATAAATGAAATTCAGAGACAGAGTTGCAACATTTCCTATTCCCTACGCATCACGTGATCATGGATTTAACAGTAATCATGAATGTGTCCATTTAGCGAGCACTCATGTACAACACAACGAGTTATTGTAGACATTCATATAGATCATGAATTTAAGCTGTACATGGCCGAGCTTAATCATATATCTTACAAATTGGAGGTACAAAAATATTTCGACCTTACACAAGCTACTTAATATATATAATGTCACCATTGTATATATCAATATCATCTTATAAGATCTCATTGTTCATCATCACATAAAATTTTGCGATCTAGCTAGATGATTCACTTATTAGCGAGCAGAGAGAGAATTCGAGATTAGCTTCTACATAGAAGTAAATACATGCTGAGTCATGAAGTCTTTTCCTCAATATAGTTGTTAAATTAATGCCTCACGTGTTTAATACTGATTTATTGAGAGTAAGCGACGCGGAGCAACACCAGCTCATGTAGCGAATTCCATTTCACGTACGGTCTTTTATCATAATCTTATTATATTGATATACAGGACTACTTGGACACCGACACATAATCTACAACATGCAAAATATCTCGAAATACGATCAACTCTACAATCAATTAAGTACAGTCAATTACTCCGTTAATCTAAAAGTAATATAGCGCTCCCTCCACTTTGATGTTTAGAGAATTAATTGATAAGTACCATCTTATAAGTCATAACATTTACCTTAATGGTGAGAGCCTATCAGAACTATCTGAGCAGTATCTCTATAATCTTCATTTCTGGCAACGGACACGAGAGGTGCTACCTCCGCTATTATTTTTGCAGATAATATGTTCCTTATTGGCTAAACCCAGATATACCTTTAATGTATCTTAGTCATATATACATTCGATCTCGAACGGGATTATATTCAACAACTCTACAGATTTTAGTCTAATTACCTTTCTGTTATCTATTTTTTTTTTTGTTACGCGTGAGAGCGAAATATACATCACTAATGCTTCCCCGATCGATTTAATTTTGAGGCATCTTGACTAAGTGCCACTCACATATTAACGACTTAGCACATAAATTTCTCACCTATAATAATCTATTCCTATACACACACCTAACACGTAGCTAAGCTACAACAATACAACGACAGTGATAAACTAATAATACTCGAGTATCTATTCTGGTCACCCATGTTAAGTATAGTAGATTTATTGATACATATACAATTGTAATAAGCATTCGAGAGATTTTGTAGAGTTATAGTTCAAGAAATAAACTGCATACAAAAATTATATGTATACTTGCATTGCTTTAAATACAGTCTGATTGTTTCTTTCACAATGTTACGAGGCACGAAGGTTAGACAAAAAAATCTACATCGTCTACGCACTGTACGAGTTATATGATTATTTGTATATGGCCGTCATAGACAAAATTCCTCAGACACAGCGACACTTTGTCAGCGCGTGCAGCCAGCATATTATTATTTTTTGAGCGATAGAGTAATTATCGAAAGAGTAACTTTGTTTACCTGTAGAGTTGTATACTGATATAATATTTGTTTATTCAAATGCTATTTGATCGTATGATGACAACATATCATAAGACATAAAAGTCTAATATATTGATCTACTACGAAATTTTACTTTTTTACACCCTTCTTTTAAATGTATAAGGATAAATTTTCCAAATATAACCCATTAATTCAATGCGTTTTATATAGCAATTTTATCAATCATCTGTGACAAATTCTTAGATAAACGCTATAGGACTGAGTAGAGGTTGGTAATCGTCGTGTAAAATCATTCATATTACTTATATACTATCTCACGAGTCTAGCATTAAGCACAAGATGACGTAGTTATCAAATCCCCAGTCAGAAGCCATAGAGTACAGACGATCTAACTATGCAGACTAATGGCATACATTCATACACGCCACTATGATTCTTCTTCATATAATGAGACATTCTTTTACCACAGAGAAGCTAAAATGTAAGCTTATAAGGTTCTTCACAATCGAACTAATTTTTAACGGAACTCCGAGCCGTTCAATCTAGACTTATATGAGTACAATTGTGTATCCAATAATTTCTTACCTATAGCACTCAGTATTATTGTCAGTAAAATGTATATAATTTGGCATGTTTTACTTTTCCTAATTATTTTGTCGAACATTCGTCAACTGAAAGTTTAGATTTCTATCAATTGTAACTTAGTGCCTTTGCAATCTCTGGATTTCGGTAATTGTTTTTACAGAAGATGATGGAAGGTGCAACGGAAGTTTAGTTAAATGACATTCAAACCCACTTTAATCAAACCTGTCGTTGATCGTGTTGCTTCTAAGTCTGGACCCATAAGATTCGATGTTTTTTCAAGCGTAACAAGATTAGTTTGTCACATGCAATGCAAGTCAGAAAGAATTAATCCAAAATAAAAAAAGCAAAATATTCAAGGGGCAGGACGTGAAGAATAGGGGGGGGGGGGGGGGGGGGGGGGGGGGAGGGGGGGGGGGGGGGGGGGGGGGGGGGGGGGGGGGCGGGGGGGGGGTGCACGTTGCTAGCAGAAAAATCGTTTCAATCTTCTGCTGCTGAACAAGGTGCATCGTCCTCGTCCTGTCATCATGCCATTGTGTATGAAGAATCTTAGCGATTAATAATAACATTGTATATTGGTTTTGATACATTGCTGTATTCAATACCGAATTATATCGGATAAGACTTTAAAACATAAAACCTATTAGGCACAAGATGTTGCAACAATGTTTGATCTGGAAATACCAGTATCTACATTATACTGCATCAGAATTGTAATCGATTGCACTAAACAGGCGCGTGGTCTTGGGGAATAGCTGTTAAAAACAAATATGTTAAAGGAAAAAACAAGGTTAGAATCTAAAGCTAGAAGCTGCTGAACAATAATATTAAACGAATGATAACAAAATTTAAATCGCTAAATCACCGTAAGCGCGGCCATGTTTGTGTATTGGCCGTATAAAAACAGGTGCGCGTGATGTCATTTCCCCACATCTTTAGATTTATGAAAAAATCTAGTTGAATCGTAGGGAAATATTAATATAATAAATATTGACCAGACAATTTTATTTTTCACAGGAGATTTTTTTTATGGTTAAAAACTACGTAACATATCAAAAAAAAAAAAAAAAAAAAATAAAGAAACAAAAAATCAACGTCTCCCAGTTCGCACCAACCTTAGGCCAGTGATGCCCGTTAACTCCAAACAATGACTATAGATGTTCATTTAAAGTCTCATCACTTAATGTAGGATTTAAAGACAATATATTCACAGATTTCATAAATAAACATGTTATTATTTTAAGCACAAGTTTTCAGCAATCAGAATTATGCCAATAATAAGTATTAAAGTAAGCAAAAGCACCAACGAATAATTGGCTGTTGACTATTGGAACTGCGATAATTATCATTTATTAATTAAAAACCCTACTAAAACGTGTTTAAATAGTACATGTAATTAAATTTTTGGCAGTTTTGATTCTGACTTTAAAATGAAATGCGGTGGTGACCATATGGTAATAATTGAAGTTACAACATATGTCAAAAAAGTATAAGCAACTCTTTTGAAAGTAAATTTTAAACATGTCTGTCAACGTATGATGCTGCGCATCGCGCAATCTCGTAGCCTGAAATATTAACGCAGGCAAAAAGCACTTTTTATTGGCTGCTCAAAATCCGTTTGCATAATTTATTCACACAATTGCTGGTTCTTACTACTTATGTCTAATACTGTGCATTGTCCATTTTAATTGTTCCTAAATTTGACCAAATGTTCTGTCAGCAGGTGTGTACTGAAGATTTTTTTATTGCTCCCTGTGCCGACAGACCTTTTGATGCAATGCACAATGTTTGCGCTGATTGGTTAGATCACCCTACGTCAAATATGTCTGACTGACGAAAGAAGACTTATATTTTTAGCGAAAACAGAACAGATACATTTGATTTTATTAGATTTGTAGCGCATACAGTACAATCATCGTAACATATTTACAAATATTAATAACAGTTTACATGTAATATGAATAAGTCACATGATAAACCAGTGTTTATGAATTATCCAAATCGCAATAACACATACATTACATTTACACATTTACATTTAATAAAATTACAAAAACATAATATAATCATGATACTTTAAGCATACAATTTCATCGTTTTTTATTCTAAGAGGATGGACTTAAATATGTCTAGCAGATTCTCTTAAAGTCTAGCACGTTTAATATAAATAGCTAAATTTTTAAGAATTGTTCTTTTACGCTTCATCAGTGAACTGAATGACCTTAGGGGAAATTTAGTTCCACACCTGTCAATATACTGAAAATTACAGCATGTCATAAAATAGCAACACATTTTTTTCAGTTACCAATAATCATTTTAAATATTAAGTAGATTTATGATTTTTTGTTGTACTGGATTAAATTTACGGTAATAAAAATGCGTATCTGTGTCGGAAAGGGATTTGATAAGTAAATAACGTGGAAAAAAACTATAGGGAACTGGATAAACCCGAGAATATGCTAATTACAGGGGAATGGGCAACCTGTTGCTGTTGGTACCAGTTTGGACTGGGTGTCTAAATAACCTAACGGACAGTTTTGTTTTCATACGATATTAGTCTGGCTGCCGATTTTCCTGCGCCATTCTCATTTTTAGCGTCAATGGCGGAAAATCGCGTCCTCAGCAGATCTCTGCATATTGGATTTAGTTGATATTTTACGCTGAAAAAAAGATACATGACCGGCGATGTACCCTATTCGGACAGCTTGTCTAGCGAAAATTAAGTACAAAATAAAAGGATATATCGTCAATTTGAAGAAGTTTCTCATAGTACCCAAATTAAATTTATGGTTTATCTTTGAAAATTAAGCAATCATTGCTTAGATCTGGGATAAACGATATCGTATGTCCCAGCTTAGATCATCAGCAAGCTTGAAAATCGGACAAATGATAATTAATGTCGCGGCGTCTTCAATTAATTAATTAAAACAATCCAGTTCCATATGATGTTTTCATAAATAATTTATAATGTACGCAATAAGATTAATAAGTTCTTCATCAAGATATATTTCGGTTGTACCAGCGTGTACACCTATACCGGAAGTGGGTGTAACACGTCACAATCTCGGTCACGTCTGTCTCACAAGAATGACAGAACGCCAAAATGGTGGCGCCCATCAAGTAAAAAATAGTGTCTTAAAACACGAATCTCTCACTTATAGGGTTGATGTCAACAGAAAAACTTTTTAAATGATGAATAATGATATTAGACAGACATCAATCCATCCATTCCTATTCCTTTAAGTGCAAATTTTTACACAATAGGTACAAGCAAGTTCACCCTTTCCCCCCATGAGCATATTGTGAAAAATGGCCGTTTTCACTGAAAAGCCTCCTGTTACAAGTTCAAACTGCTATGAAACTATGAAAAATGATTCAATACTAATCAAACTTGGCACAAATGTTGACTGTTTGTAACCACATGCTCAGTCTTAAATTTCCCGTTACCATGGAAACGAGGGGACATCTCAAAAATGCCAAAAATCACTATTTTGCCTCGATTTTTTCCATCAAAATTTATTTCAAAGTGCTGCAACTTCTCAAGGTTGAGATAGAGTCAAAGGCTTTTCAGGTTTGGTTACCCGTTACCTTATTGTCGACCTGGGGTCATTTTTAGCCTCTCACAAGTCCAACATTTTCTTGGCGATGTGGGGGACTCCGCCCCCTGCAAACCCCCCAAATACAAGGGGGCACATCCCCCTTCTGGCAACCCCCTGATGTATCTTTTGGATGGGGGCGGCGCCGAAAAAGGCTCACTTATTTTAGCAACAATTCTCAAACGCAAACATGTGTTTGGGGCCCCAATTGGACAGTTTTTCACTATTTTAGACCTAAATAAGGAGGGAGGTTTAAAGTGCGTTGTTTCGCGTATATATGAGGTAAAGGGTTAAAAAACACTACAAAACTGAGATACAATTTAAAAACAAAGGTGGTTTAAAACTGGTAAAAAAGGATGCAGCTGAACAGTAAAGAGGTCTAAACTGGGACTAGCTTGTAATGACACAGGTAGGCCATTCCACAGACCAATACTTCTGGGGATGAATAGGAGTGGTAATGTGTCCTTGAATTTGGTATAAGGAAGTTTAGGTTTCTAGTGGATGTCAGATGGTTCTGGTCGACCCTCACAAAATTGTGTTGGATTTTGTAGACAATGGTAACAGATCTGATGTTGCGCCTCTGTGCTAGGGTTTGCCAATTAAGTTCACTTATCATTTCAGATACACCACTGGTGTAATTGTAGTCATTGTATATCTGGCAGCTGGCTTTTGAACTTGTTCTGTTTTGTAAACCAGATATTTTTGCCAAGGATGTCAAACCGTGGAACAGTATTCTAACTGGGACCTTACGTAGCTTATGTAGGCAGTTTCCTTTACCTTTTTATTTGAAGTTATATACTCAACAACGCTTACTAACATTCTAGTATCACGCCACTAACATTTTAATTGAACGTTCAGATAAGGTCTGTATTTTCAAGTAAAATACTAAAAGTCAAACAAAATTTAAATCATTTCTTTCTCTGGTAGGCGTCTAATGAAATTATATGAACTCAATACATACGGATTTGTATAAGTTCGCATGATCAAAACAATTGTAGGTGACAGTTAATGAAGAAAATAATAAAGAAACAGTAAAGTAGTTTAAAATAAAAGTTGGAAGAACATGGCTATAACATACATTGTATATGCACATAATATCAATTATCCAAAATTATCTAACATGGTACCGTGTACTTGATTACAAAATATCTCGTATTTTGAAGCTGGCGTTTAGGATATAATGAATTTATATGTTGCAATTTATTATAACATGTCATCTGTTTCTGGAAGCAAAGATTGCCCCATAAATAATGGCCCTCTTCTTGAAATGCATTTATGTTTAAGGTGAATACTGTCCGTTGAAGCAATCGTTTATTATTGTACACGAGGTGTCTAATATGTGCGTTACCTAAAAGCAAGGGATATACAGGTGTCTTTTGCGGGGGTTAGACTTTTATATCGTAATTCATTACACATTTGATGCGATAATGAATGGCCGAGGGGAAAATTGATGTATTGCTCTTCTGATAAAATCTGAATTGTTGCACGTGCTTTTCTTTAAACAAAACATGATACAATATGATCGTGCAAAACCATAAATTATACAACAATTTGATCGTGTAAAAACATAAATTATAGCTTGTATTTTAAAATGTAGCTGACATATTTATATCGGTTGCGTGTTATTCTGGAAAGAACCATTTCTACAAGAATTGCAGCCATAATTTCCCCCCAATCGCATGGTAATTTCTTTGACTGAGATAATTAATCACGCAATGTTTTTTGTGCTGGTATTTCATATGATACATGTTTTATATTGAAAACCTTTCTATGGCAGACTATTGCCGATTACTTTCTGCCGAGGTCTGCAAAAAGCTGGTCATTTTTACTCTAGTTTATCAAGTTATAAGCATATTTATTATATACATATAAGTAAAATAGTGTGAATTATTGATGCAATTTTTTTTTCATACCGTAAAAAAGTATATTTACTGCAGTGAAACATGCTTTCTGTAGTTTCACTGCTGTTTTGTGGACTGTTCTTTTCTTCAAAATTCAGCAAACACTCAGAAATAAAGATATCTTTTGAATATTGAGACAAAAATACGAAAAAGTATATAATTGACGGAAAAATCCATTTTTTTTGTATAATACCGCCAATCGTGAAATATTTATTTCTATACCAATCGATAAAAATAAATCCTACATATATAGAAAAACTTGAATATCATCTATATACGTATAAGTCTCCGGGAGAAAACAGATCATTCCGTGTGATTATTCCGTATTCAAAAAACAAGTCATAATCAATAGGACTTATTGACTTGCAATTTATTTCATTACCCTAAATCAGGGGTGCTAAAAGCATGAAAATTGTCAGAAAAGACAACTAAACCATAAAATGTCATATTTTTTAATTGCTCTCGTCTTGTTTTTACTTTTGTTACATACATAATTATTACTTACAATACACCATACAGAACTGCCGTTTTGAATGTTATTTATTATTTTCCTATATCTCTTCTGACATTTGGGGCAAGGTAAATTTTTACCCATGGGCATACCGTATAAGTGGTTTTTTCTGCGGGCTCCAAATTCTGCGGTTTTTTCAAGTTTTGGCATGTTTTTATTTCTGCGGACTTTATTTCTGCGGTGCATTCTTCGGACAAAACGTGATTAAAATTCTGCGACTCTTCTTATCAAAGTCTAAGTCACATTACTCTTTTTTATTTGCATGTACACATTCGCATTTGTTTCTCGTTGTCACCACAAAATTGTACAGTAATTACCAACAATTATATTGTTTGCTTGCATACAAATTTATTGCCCAACAATAGAAACGTATGCTTCTTTTGATCAGCGTTAAATGACGTATGAAAAATATAACCCAATTTAATACCGTAAATCAGATGACAATTAAAGTATACGACGATTATTTAGCAGTATAAGGGTTGAAATAGTTTGAATGATTTAGTGATAAACAAACCTTTAGCGTATTGGCAAACACTATATATGTTGTTTAAATATCTTTATTCTTAAGTTAGCATAAATAACAATAAGTACATCCTTACAAACACAGAATACATATTTAGCAGACAGCAGTTTTATTCAACTTGAAAACCGCTAACCGTTATAATCCGTTAGTCATTATTACTTTAGATGAAACAGGTCATAATGCAGTTCACATATAGTACCAGGTTAAAAAACAAAAACATGGAGAAATATTCTGCGGTTTTTATTTCTGCGGTGGTGAAACTAACCGCAGAAAACGCAGAAATAAAGTCACCGCAGAAAAAACCACTTATACGGTATATTACATATACTTTTGCTTGTATTTGCGTTTTAGGTCCCAACTTGATAGCATTTTGACATGTCAAAGCTTATTGGTTGTGGGAGGCGTACATTATTTCTTAACATGAAATAACTGTTAGTCCCAAACGGGATTAGAATTAATGAGGATACAAAATTGAAATAAAAAACTATAACGACTCGACTATAAAAGTTCTGTGGAATTTATAACATATAAGTGCATGTAATCAGAAATTTACAACAACCACAAACATATAAAAACCCTAAACTGCAAGAACCAAAGATGACAAGCTTTCGGCTATACCAGCATGCACATCAGTGTAGTCTTACCTGCATCTGTACTGTTGGCAGCTGATTTTTATTGAAATCTCTTCAACTCAAATGGATTGTTCCAACGTCAAAAGAAGGCAAGTCCATAACACAAATTCAGCAGGTTGAAAATTAAATAGTGTAAATATTATTTATCAAACCTACTCAGCAATTTAAACTTATTATACTTTTTTGTGTGTGCATTGATCTAGAGGTATCTCGTTTTTTCTGGCACATTGGAATATTGCAAGGGGAGGGGGTTGGTTTCAGGCACCTCAATACATATTGTTGGTTATTTATCAAATATTATGACTTGTGTATAAAGATTTGAATGTTGATTTTACAGAACATTTACTATGATGGATTTCTCTTAACTTTGCCGATGCAATGTGACATTTGTAATGTCATTTGAACAACTATCATTTAAGCTTCCTCTGTATTTTATTTACGTTAGCAATGGTAAGGAGAAGTCTTGCTTTCTGAATAATAACAACGGCATTCATTCGTCAAAAATAACCACTGTGACAGAGAAGTGGTTCATCTGTTACATCAAGATACTCCATGTTATCAATGTTTAATTTCAAATATTGTTTATATTATAGAAAAACCAGGACAATATTATTGCCCGTTTAAAGCAAAGCATTTTTCTCTTTCTTATAACATTGCGAGCGAGGGTTAAAAACGAATAACGTTCATGATAGAATTACATGATGAATATGTAGGCAATTTGTTTTTGTAAGATGACATAAAAGTACATTAAGAAGGCGAACAAACGTTTTGATGACAAGGTTTGTAATTTTATAAATTAAAGGAGTGTCCATTTTATTCAGAGATGGAATAAAAAGCATTATCAAAGAATGTTTCTAAATATAATCATACCTTGTTCTGTCAGGTATGAACTCCTACATTCAAAGATATTTCAAAATAAAATTAGAGGCTTACAAGTAAAAATAATATTACATAAACAAATAAAGTTTAAAGTAATGTTTTGTCACAATGTTTAAAGTTTAGGACTATTTAGATATTTTGTAAGTTCAGTGTAACTAATATACGAAAACAAATATTTTAATGTCTGTACCTTAAAAATCTGTTGGTGCTTATTCATTTTAATGTATTTATTTATTTTCCTTTTTATTTTTTGGTTGTTTGTTTTTAGGGAAGCGAGGTTGGGGGTTGTGTGTTAATGTTGATGTTGTTGTAGTTGTTATTTGCTATGCATTTTATTGTGATTAACAGAAGTGTCACTTTCCTTAAATTAAGATTAAAATTTAACGAATGCAATGTTTACTTATTGTTTACTTATTTTAATGTCATGTAATAACCATATATAAATGAAGTTCTAAGAGCGCTCAAAATAATGTTTTTTGAGTAACTTTGTTTTTTGCTGTTGTTATTTTTTGTTTTTTTTTGTTTTTTTATGTGGGGGGGGTGAAATTAATAAGGCTCTCTTTGATATTTTTATAAATGTCAGTTTAACATTTTAAGGCTTTTAGTTGTTTTAAGTAAATAGATATTTCTAAATTCTGAATATTTCATACAACGTCACAAAGGTTAATATGAAAAGAAAAAGAAAAAATAAGATTTTCATGACAAAACAATAGATTCTAGGAAATAATTTCAAAATGAGGTAATTGCATGCCATAAAGTAACTTTCTTTTAACAATAAGATCTCGATAGCAGGTGGAGATGAATGTTATAAAATAAAGGTTTCTAACCATATAAAGACACGCTTTTAGCCAACACTTTTATAACCTAATCCATTGTTATCTCAAATTATATTAGAATTTTGAGAGAAAATTACCTATTGTATAATCAGCACTGGTTTTCGAGCATGTTTAAAGATGTGCTGTAGTGATAAAAGAAATTTCCGTTAAAGGTTCTTGTGCCGTTCAAAATATTGTCGTAAATTGCCCTATTATACCATTTATGTAAGAGAATTACTGGATAAGATATCACCATTCAGTTCAATGTTTTACGAAAATTTGAATGAAGATGTACTCAAAATAGTCCTTATGGATCTGCGCGAGAATAGATGTTACATAAGTTTTCTTTTATGCTACATTTTTATTATTTCATTTCTGCAAATAAATGGACTGACCGTGATATGTTTAATCTTCACTTACAATGTCATTATTGAATCTGGCATGATTAACGTCAAGTGAGAGTATTGTGCACACATGCTCGCTAATAACACATTGCATTACTTTATGTTCAATAAAGAAGCGAAAGAGCGCAAGTATATATTCATTCCACAAAATTATCAACATATATCTAAATTATATATTATTACTACTAAAAATAGAAGATACTAATTTTAGTGTATTTATTATGTTGTTTTTGTGTGTCTGTTTTTTTCAGCAAACTAAGAAAAATGTTGAAAAGGAAAGCTGATAATCAAGAATAAAGAACACAGAAGAGAATGTCTGTAAAACAGGAAAATTTGATAAATTTCTGATATACTTCCTGACATAATAAAGACATCACTACGTTTGCAGAGCTTAAAACAATATTCATTTCCACAATGCAAATCACCTGCCTGCTTTTAATTCATTATGTATATATAAACCTGAGATATACTAAAAGTATGCTTTCTTATATAATAATTGAATCGGAACGAAGACTTTGTCCATCTTTTGCGGCATTTTATCTTGCATGTAAATGAATGTTTTGCCAAATTATAGACCAACATCGTCACCTAGACGATTGCAAGAAGTCTGATGTTTTTTCTTACGTTTAATTCTTTGCTCGAAACAGACTGTCTTAGGATCTTTTTTCATTTTGTTTGCATCAATAGTTAACTTTCTTTTTCAAATATTAGTTTGACTTAAGAGTTGCAGATAAACTTATCAATACATTTAAATTATTGTAAGTTTGATATCAGATATAAAGCCAAAATAATCAATTTATTGAAATCATAGTTTTGATTTTAAATCTATAAACTAATTAAATAATAAATATTGTGAAATTGCTGTAGACATTGTTTGAGTTACTTGAGGTTTTCTGATAAATTATTGTTTATTACATGACTGTGTATTTATGTGTGCAATATTAAACTAATGCATCTTTAGTTGTACAATATTAAACTTATTGTATAATTGCTGTACAATTTTTATATTTATCTATCTTATCTTTAACTGTGCAAAATCAAACATAATAAACAAAGGTACGTAATATACAAATGAAATTTTTTCAAGATGTCTAATTAATGTCACTTAAAATTAATCAAATTAAACATATATTTTTTTTTCTGAATTATTGAATCTTTATTTTCGAAATTACAGCTGTATAAATACAAGTACATGTATCACTACATTTGGTCAGTCTTTTAGATAAATATGACTGTATTTTTAAATTAAAAATCAAAAAAATATAATTTAAATATGCAAAGTAATATAAATAGAAGTCAGCTTTAATAACATTGTTCGTTTATGTTTGTTAATGGCGGGTTGTATGCTCGTAAATTTAAATGATTTTATTATTAAAAATACTTTTTCTAATGGGAAAAAAAGGAAGCATGTAATATGAAGCATAAAAATAGTCATAAAAGTACGCATTAACGTGGCCTCTTACTTCTTCTTTGCATCATTTTAACTGAAAAATGCAAATTTTATGGAATAAAGGAAACATCAAT
Source organism: Ruditapes philippinarum (assembly GCF_026571515.1). Classification (NCBI taxonomy): domain Eukaryota; kingdom Metazoa; phylum Mollusca; class Bivalvia; order Venerida; family Veneridae; genus Ruditapes; species Ruditapes philippinarum. The sequence goes on from NW_026856438.1 coordinate 70,523, forward strand.
CTTGTTTCTTTTACTGTAGATATTCAGTGACAGCAATGGCATTTAATGCACCTTATAAATTAATTAACCTGTATATCATTTCCCTTCCACATTCAAATTACATTTTTCCGATCATTTGAACTAAAATGAAATTGTTCAATATCATTAATTTTTCCAAATCGTAATTGTCGATATCTCACAACAAAATGTTAGCTTTTCACAAGTATGTCGGTTTTAAGTTTCACAAACAAGTTTCAGAATAAATGAATAATACATTAATTTAATTTTTATCCAGCATGATCTTAATTTCTGCGGTTTTAAACAAACATGACAAAACATGGTTAACAAGACGTAAGTGCTTTGCCAATGATTACCCCCCTTACCCCGGTCTCCTGTCCCCTTCCCCTTTGTGGGCCTATTATTCTTTTCTTTGAATTTCTAATCAGTTACAATTTATTGATCATTGAATGATTAACCTGTCCGCGCTCTGTCTTTGCCCTGCCCTGATTTTGTTTGAGGTCCGCCTGGGCTCCTTGCCACTGGTTCTTGTTGCTGGATCATATGGGGGTTGCGTTCATTGAACGCCGCCTTTCCTTGTTGATCTTGTTTATCATATTTCATGACCGAGGATCTACAAACAGAACAAAATGCAAGAATAGATGAGATCGTTGACCACTTTGAATACTATTTGTTACGTAAACAAGAGGGCCATGATGGCCCTGAGGTCGCTCACCTGTATATAGGCCCCCACCCCCCACCCCCACGTTGCAGGGCCAATTTAACCCAAGGGCTTTTATTTGCACAAACTTGGTAGACACCCATAAGAAGATGTTTCATGCTAAACATCTAAGCTCTAGCTCATTGGGCTTTTTAAAAGAAGATTTTTTTAAAGTTTTTACTATACACATATAGATAAAAACAATGACACCCCTGTTGCCGGGCCAGTTTTGACCCCAGGGCTTTTATTTGAACAAACGTTGTAGACACTTACTAGAAGATGTTTCATGCCTCATATCTAAACTCTAGCTATTTGGTTTTTTTTTAAAGAAGATTTTAATTTTTTGCTATACACATATAAAGAAAATCAATGACCCCCGGGACGGGACCAATTTTGACCCAGGGTCTTTTATTTGAACAAACTTTGTAGACATTCACTAAAATATGTTTCATGCTTAATATCTTTATTCTAGCTATTTTTTTCACAGAAGATTTTTTAAGTTTTTGCTATACACATATAAGGAAAATCAATGGCCCCCGAGGCGGTGCCAATTTTGACCCCAGGGCTTTTATTTGAACAAACTTGGTAGACACCTATTAGAACATGTTTCATGCTAAATATCTTAGCCATAGCTCTTTGAGTTCTTTAAAAGAATATTTTTTAAGCTTTTACTATATGCATATAGGGAAAATCAATGACCCCCGGGGCGGGGCCAATTTTGACCCCAGGGCTTTTATTTGAACAAACTTGGTAGACACCCATTAGAAGATGGTTCATGCTAAATATCTTAGCTCTAACTCTTTTGGTTCTTTAAAAGAAGATTTTTTAATTTTTTACTATATGCATAAAGGGAAAATCAATGACCCCCTCGGACGGGGCAAATTTTGACCCCAGGGCTTTTATTTGAACAAACTTGGTAGACACCTATTAGAACATGTTTGATGCTCAATATCTGAGCCATAGCTCTTTGAGTTCTTTAAAAGAAGATTTTTTTTTTAAGTTTTTACTATATGCATATAGGGAAAATCAATGACCGCCCGGGGCGGGAACAATTTTGACCCCAGGGCTTTTATTTGAACAAACTTGGTAGACACCCATTAGAACATGTTTCATGCTTAATATCTTAGCGCTAACTATTTGGGTTCTTCAAAAGGAGATTTTTTAAGTTTTTACTATATGCATAAAGGGAAAATCAATGACCCCCCGGGGCGGGGCCAATTTTAACCCCAGGGCTTTTATTTGAACAAACTTGATAGACACTCACCAGAAGATGTTTCATGCCAAATATCTAAGCTCTAGCTCTTATGATTTTTTAAAAGAAGATATTAAAAGTTTTTTCTTTCGTTTGCCATGGCAACCAGAGTTCTGCATGGAATTAAATTCTTTGAACAATTTTTAAAGGTGACCACCAAAGGAACATTCCTGTGAAGTTTGGAAGAAATTGGCTTAGTGGTTTATGAGGAGATGTCATTTAAAGTAAAAGTTTACGGACGGAAGGACGACGGACGGATGGACGACGGACGGACGCCGGACGAAAAGCGATCACAAAAGCTCACCCTGTCACTTTGTGACAGGTGAGCTAAAAACGGGAAGAGATAATAGCAGAAAAATAGATTTAAAGGTACTTTGAACATGGTCATTAGATACACTTGATATTGGCTTAAGCTGTACTTAACTGTTGATAATTATTGATTTTAAGATAACTAGTTATTATTACATTTTATTCACTTCTATTTTATTGATGAGGATACGCCTGTAGGTAATTAATATTTTTATTTCTCTTGCTTACTTTTCCAATATACTTAATTTAATCGCATAGTGCAATATTAATTGGTGGATGTACACGAGAGCAAATTGCAAATAATGAAATTTAGAAACGATTTCCGAAAGCTTTTATTTCAAATTCGTATACATTTATATGAAATAAGATGATAGCAAATGAACAGTAATTAAAATTCAAATATTTTGTGATTTGATTAATATCTCAACTAATATACAAAAGATGAATTAAACTGATGACGTTATCCCGTTTTGCTTTGATATAGATAAATAGAAAAATGCCTTAAAAAGCCAATAACTCAGTCTGCAAAAGATACGCTTTTATTGACTTACATACTTACTAACTTACTTAATTAATTAATGCAAAAATACCAAAGTTGACTTGTCCTGTTTTTCCAGAAATACAAACCCTGAAACCAAATGTGACAGATAGATTGCCTACCTTTAACTTACTGTACATTTACCGTTACTGTGTAAGAAATGAAGTATTTATGCCATGTACATGAATTATTTGCCATTAAAGGACATATGCATTCTTAAGTGGATTAAACCAAAATCAATTCAACTGTGAAATACAATTATAATGATATCCTGTTCGAAAATGCTCTTTTAAAAATACTTATTTTGAAATGTTTTAACTAGCTTTACATTGACTGTCTTGCAAAATCATTTCCTGTCTACAGAATTAAATTCGTTTGAGTAGAATACTCACTGATAACCTATACATTTACATGAGCGCATGGCGTGGTGTACATGTAGTTCCTTTGTTTTTAGAATTATTCCCGAACCTTTCCGAATCACGCTTTTTGAAATTCTTCTCAAGATAAAAATAATAAATTTCGCAAAAGGATTTGATTAGATTCTATAATGAAACATGACAAATTATTTTTTTCCGCAGAAGGTTATCAGGGGACAAAAAAAACTGAAAGCCATATGAATCTTTTTTGTTTTTAAATAGTTTTAACGGCACGAAAAATTATGCTTTCATTTAAGATATCTAAAATGTGTGTAGAATAGCAACCTAATGACTTTTAAAGATTGATATAATTTTCTTAAACAGAAATTGAAAACTCATTGGCTAATGTCTAATCCTTCCGATAAAGCTTGCAAAACGAATCAAGACAAAATGTTTTGTCTAAATAGGGTGACTTGGGGACAGTATGATTTCTAACGTAGAAATGATACAAGACTGAAAATATGAAACACTAATTAGAAATACTTTATATACTTATTTTTACATGTGATTAAAAGCTGAAGCTACTTTTATAAAGGATCTAGAAGACAGGTTCGTAGAGAACAACAAATATTAACAAATTGAAAAGTTTAAAATAGCAGACTTTCTTACGGCGAGATAGACAATGGACAAGCTCAGCATCCTCCAAGCCCCCTAAGCTCTGGTGGTTGATTTCGGCTTTTTCGGGAATACGTGCCTTCTCCACTCAAAAGTCACAGGCGAAGGCGTGAAAACATGATTATAATATGCTCCCTTATCGTGTCTTCGAATTTAATTTTGAGGTCGCCGACGCAAATACGTGCAAAGTAACTTAAAGACGAAAAACGAATTTTTTTTAAAAAGGTAAAGGGCACGAAAATTTTCTTCTGTAAAATTTTTCGGGGTGGCGGGTTCAAATTTGTTTGGGATTTGGCCTCTTATTTTTTCTCGTGCCCCTTTGGGGCCTTTGGGCCCTTTAAAGGCATAGGCGAATACACCCAAAATATACCCAATTTATGTGGGCTTCGCTTTCGGGTCGAATACACGAATACTCGATAAATTGGACAGTCATCGGGTCGTCGACTTTCGGGTCGAAGGCACGACACCATGACGACAAAATAAATTGGCCAGTTATCATGTTTTGACTTGAGATGGAAAATATTAATCGAAGCATTTTTACTTATTTTAATGTCATAAAAAGAAATATTAATGATATTCAAAGAGATATTTGCCACAGAAACATAATACTTTTAACTAATTTTGAGTTTTAGTTTGAAATTTATTATGCTATCTTAACTTCTTAATTTTGTATACTATTAACTATAACATTTTAGATTTTAAGCGTGAAATAATATTTTTCATAAATGGCAAGTCAGTCAAGTCAATAGAATATCATATAACATGAATATAGCTATGTTTATTCTGTATTATAGGTACCAAGATATTGTAAGTATGGAAAAGCTTTTCTCATTAACAAACTATCATTTGATGATAGAAATTCATAAAAGTTATTGATGTTAGTTCTGGTATTGTACCGATTTTACTCCTGGATATTTTCTTCACTTTTTTCCAATCGATTTGAAGAGTAAAGTGATTTTAAAGATTTTTTTTAAACTAGGAATTAATTTGTAATTCATGTAATTCAGTTCCGCGTTTGTACTACTTTAGCTATTATATATATCTATAACTTCTGGATATTTTCTGTACAAACAAAAACATGGTATTCCACTTGATGAGAAAAGTAAAGAGATTTTAAGGACAAAGTCAAAAAAAATGTAATTGCGTGATTTTCAGTAACATAAAGTTACTTGATTCACAAAGTATATAGATTGAGTTTAATATTATAAAATAAACCTTCCTAACCATAGGCAGAATACAATCTTTCTCGCCAAAAATTATATTTTGCTCGACCATTGTTTTATCTAACATTCCATTTTGAGATTTGATGACGATACGCAATAGCTGGTAAAACACACAGATAATTCACTAAAATATCATTTGACAACATTATATTACATTTTTCTTAATCGATTTGAACAAAAATAAGCTTATTCCAATTAATTATGATTATCTTGTTCCAAAATGTACTCGTTGATAAATTTATTAACAATAGTTGGCATTTCAACAGAATGTCGAGTTTACGTTTCACAAACAAGCATTAGTTTTGTTTTTTAAAATGACCAATCCATCAATTACGTGTTTACGCTGTACCGTAGAAACAGTATTTGAGTGAATAATGCATTAATTTTGATCAAGCGAAATCTTAATATCCGATGTTTTGAAACAAACATGGCAAAACTTGGTTAACAAAGTGCTTTGTCAATGTAGTTCGTGACGCTGTTACTACGATTCTTATACAAATTAAAGTGCGAACGTGATCATGGACAACATTGAATATCTTGTATAACGTAAACAGGAAGAGACACACAACAAAAAGACATATTACAAAGTACTTTAAAAATGATCATTGGATACATAGGGTTAAGGCTGTATCGAATTATACGGAAAAAAAACTGTAGATAATTACTGATTTATGAAATGAAAACATTTTAGTTATATAAACATATTTTCGTATTAAAGAACATACACAATACATGATATCAATTCAGCTATATTTTATGAGAAAATCTTAAACTTAAATAAAAATAGCACCGTTTGTATTAAAACTTTTTTTTTTGCACTAAGTTTATATCTACATAAAAATGATAAAAAATGTAAGTGTAAAGAAAAGTATAAAGAAAGAATGAAAAAAATAATTAATTAGGCTGGTTAAGGATAGATTACGTGTTTGATGAGTTAAAGTCTATAAATCTATTTATCTGTTGCAAAACTTAAGAATACTTGTGCTCGTATTGAATAAACATGGCAGACAATTTCATTAAAGGCGAATATCGTATGCACAAAATCATTGCTTAACAATTAAAACCTTACTTAAAATAACAAATAATATTTTGTTCCGGAACATTTTATTCTGTTTACGTACAATATTCATGTGTGTTAAATAACAGAGACATTTTATGTCACAACTTTTTCGGAAACCAACCAAATTATAAAAAAAAAAAACAATATAGTTTTACTGTTGATAAATTTTATAAACTTATTTCATAAGATAAAGATTGATACCAGTATGTCATAAATTATGTTTAAATCCTCTATGATCTGCAGAAATATTGTCTCAGTCGATTCGTTTGGTTTCGTTTCTGAATAAGACTACTTCTAACAAAAAAAAACAGAACAAAACATATATTTTATTACTATATATTGTAACAAAATTAAGGGTATTTAAGGGCCATTTTGGCAAGATCTAGGTCATTCTGCAATTGCGGCCGCCTTGCTACCAGGCATTCTTTTTCCATAATGGGTGTGTGGAAGAGCGAACGTGCAAAACAACGTTATCAACGTGAACTGGTGCTGCTGAACTGGTTGAATGAAGTGTAGTCACTTGCACACAAAACATTTTTTTTTTAAATGACATTATTAATCGCAATCAGTAAAGCTTAAAATTGAAGCTTTTAAACTCAAGACAAAACAGGACCCTTAGAAATTCCAAAAATGATTTCAGATTGACATTAGATAAGAGATCGGATCGGTGGCATTTAGACCGACAGTAAACATCAGTCATGATAGCACAAAAGTTCATAAAAAAACTGGCACAAACAACGATAAAACAAATTTTTCTTATATTTATGTTGTTTGAAATTTATCATGTTTCTAAGTTAATCGGAGTGTTAAACTGTATGACAGATATTTAGTTACATTGACAACTACCCGTTTATTAGAAAGGGCGACAACCAAGATTAGCGGCGATGTATAAACGCCGTATTTCGGACATAGGTATTAAGCTTAAGAAATTAAGATATCTAAATAAGTAAGACTAGAAAGTCCATTTGCTTTTGTAAAGAATAGAGCTTCTTACAACAACATATGTACAGACGACCACTTAGATCTTCATTCACGAATTCAGCTTCGGATAATGACTTTTTCCGACATTGACATTTCAAGATATAGAATGGATAAGTAAGATTGAAATGTGACATATAACAGAGCAAAACCAACATTTCTGTCAAGTTTTGTGACATCACGGGAATAATTTCGTATCTGAAAATGTGTCTCAAAGTCACTCAAAATATAATTCAATAACACTGTCCTACTGAAATAATGCGATAACTGTCACAAAATGATACAGCTTTCAGTCTGGAATGACGTTCATATGAAAGTAAAACTTCTCATTCTCATAATATTTGCTATATTGATATAAAAATTATGTTATATACTGGGAAGTAGCTATTCCTAGAAAATAAGTTATTAATCAGTAATAAAATTTTAAAAGATAACCAGTTAATCTCTAATAAAAAACATTTTTGTTTATAACCTTTCAGTTAAAAGTACGCAAAAACATGGCGTTAGCGATAGTATTGTTATATTTTCTAGCTGTTCGGGATGTTGATGTCAGTACATTTAGCCTATAAGATTGAATATCGGTAAACGGATTCTTGGGAGCGTGACAGAATTTACACCTTTACATTATCTGTCATGAACCGACTCGATCAAACCTAGTTTACAATTTACATACAATGCTGTTGCTATCATTTCTCCCAATAGATTTATCGTTTTTCTAGATATTTTAATTATTTATTATAATTTCATTTTTCACGGGGCATTACCTTATCTTTAAAGACTTAAGAATTGGCAATTGACATAGACACACCTTGAGCAAAGCCGACTGCTGGTTTATTAGTGATTCGTTTGACAACCTTAATCATTTCTTTTTTGTGTTGAGGTGAATGAAGATCATGCAATTTTCAATTCTATGAGTCAAAAAATATATTCCGTTGGTATATACATTGACGTAATAGCCGTTTGTAACATGTAGGTAGGAAACATTGAAGATGTAATTTGTTTATTATGTATGACGAAGTAAATTTCTGTCTTACTTGAACCATTTACAATCCGATATGAATTAAAAATAGTTAAAACAGCTTTAAGAAAATTATGAAAATTAAAATTGTATCGTGAAATATTATCAGTAATGTTATCATTGAGTAGGGCTTATTATTTCTAAAATTAAACACATTTTCTTATGTTTTCATCACTTTTTATGTTCGGACTTTGACTTTTCAACTTTTCTAGCAAAAAAAACAACATTCGCCCTTTATAGATGAAATGGACTGATATGTGTCACGAAACATATCCAAAAGACATAATGGTCGTCTGCTATAATATCACTTGATCAGAATATCTGATAAGGTGCTGGAAATAATGACATTCAATCTTGCTCTCATATGGAGATAATTTTATATATTTATATATAACTTAGACAAAAGCATTGCTTTTATGGTCTCAAAATTAACAGACTCCCATTGAAATATTTATCTGTAAAAATTTTATTTTTCAAAAACGACTAGTCTGTAAATGGATTTGTCAGCTTTGTGTTTTGACTACATTAAATTCTATATAATTTTTTATGTGATGCATCCCGATTAAACTTTGTCTAGCTATCTACGGTTTTCATAACATTTGACGCATTTTATGCTTTTGTTGTTTTATACGGTGAATATCCTTATTTGTGATTGTGAAGTGCACATTGTATTTTGTATGAATGTCAAAATTCAACTTTGTTTACATCTTACTATTTTTTAAACAAACATTCTCTAAAGCCCATTATATAAACGTGATAAAATTCAAAATTATCTTTTCTATAGAAGTTAAAACTTATTTGTTTCTTGCATAATGTGCATTTAATGTAAACATGAAAAATTAAAAAAAAAATGCTGTACATTTCAAATATAAACAATAGAGATAGGAAGCAGTTATTGCCTGATTTATTTTAGAATCGCATGATAGTATACGTTCCTCTTGGGTATATATACTTGATTGAGACATATCAGGTGTGATGCAATATATTCAAATCCCAAATTCATAGAATAACCTAAAAGAATTTAATAGTGTCAATACATAGCATTTGATCTAGCAAAATATTTATCATGTCATTGTTTTCACGCTCAGAACGAATTTATTTTTTCTAGTATAGAATTTAAGGCTCAATTGTGTGACAGGTCGGAAATTATTCGTATTATGGAATAGAAGTTATTCACCTAATTGTACGGTATATTGAATTTAGTGATTAGCTAGGTAATTAACTAATTAGCCTAATTATCTATCTTTCAGTAATTAAACTATCTTGAAGTATACGCTTTAATTATACACAAATTAATTTATCAGATGTTGGATAATTTATATAAACTTTAAGGGCATTGTCAATATATATAGAAAATAATTGTTTCTTGGTCAGTAAGGAGTTCAGATATATATCATGTCTAGTGGTCTTTTTCAAATGATTTTAATTAAATCAATTATTTCATTCTTTAATTCATTAAACACAAAGTGCAACGCATAAAGTATCGCTTGAGCAATTTTCTGAACATAACATTCGTGTTTTCTTCATACAAAGTACCAGAATAAGGCCATACTTAAGGATGACAATATTTATGGCATTTTAATGGTTATGAAGAGAACCCACCTAAAAGGATAATAATATTGTACTAACGTTGTAACAGATGTCTCATTTCAGGGACACTGGAGTTTCTTAAATAAATGTGTGTCCATGCATTCAAAACAAGACAAAGAAAGAAATATAAAAATGGATTGAGTGATGAAATGTAACATCAGGAAACAAGATGTCACATTAACAGAAATAAAAAAAAAAACATCTATATCTATAGAAAATCGTATGTAATATAACAAGCAATAGCAAAATGAAAGTGATTTAAGGTTAAGAAAAATGTGTGTGATAGAAAAAGGGAAAGGGGGCTTTAAAATGTTACAAAGGGATTTAATTTGTTCGACGTTTGAAATCTTATTCCCAACCCAAGTCAATTTCTCTTTTAATTGATATGAAAGTGACGGTGGTTTAGGTTTTCGCTTTTGTTTTGTTTTCTTTCAATGAACATAAAGAACTTGGGAAAAAATTAAGCCATTGCATCCTTTTATGATATGTTTGATATATCAAAGCTAACACCCGGTGCACCAAAGCAAGAGTGAATCTACCGCAATAAGAGTAGTTTGCAAAAGAAAAAAATTCTAACAAATTGTATTTTGAATTCGGCACAGCGTGAATGGACACATCTTAAAAATGTTTTATGAAACCCTATGTACATGCCTTATGGATTTATCTTACAAATGCTTTATATAATCAGCTACTGCTTTGGTCTTCATATTACTATCGCGTATCCAATTTCAAAAGGGAGTGTCTTATTCATTACCTAGAACTCCCAAAAGCGTTGTTTGTTTATTGTCTCTGTAATTTTGCAAAACGGCCTACTCTCTTCTTTCTTGATTTATATAAAATGTGAGAGACAAAATAATGTCAACACTTTAAACGTGTTATGCTGGTCATTTAGCATTGCATAAAAATACCATAGCAGCATCATTTTCCATTCGGAAAGTAAATAACTCATCAATAATTGGCTAACGTTGAAAGAATTACTCTTTTTTAAAAGTGTTAATATCATATCATAAGTTGGTCTACGAGACTGATTTGTTTTACATATTTTGTTTACGCGTACATTATTATCCACAAAACTGAAATGGTCCGAAATATGTTATCTAATATTTGACCTAAGTCATACTTTATCTATTGTACCATCATCAGCTTTCTTCTTTAACATACGAAAACCTAAAATGGTTAATTACATTAAATTAGTTTTATAAAGTGTATTTATATAGACTGTGACAGACTGCTGATACTATTTCTTACTTATATTGTAACGTATTCCAGAATTTGAAACAAACATAAAACAGAGTAAGTTCAGACATCTTTTGCTAAGCAAAAACTACTTTTCGGAAAGAACATGAAAATGCTAAATGACCAGAACATGAAAATGCTAAATGACCAGCATAACACGTTTAAAGTGTTGACATTATTTTGTCTCTCACATTTGAATTTGCATCAATGATAAACTGTCTTTTCGATTACAAACACATTTGAAAACGTTCAAAAAATAAATTAAGAAAGTGCTTGTTCAATAAGGATTGAACAAGCAAACCACATTAGCATGTCAATTTATGTTTGTTTTATTAAGCCATAAGAAGAAATGACAAAAACAAATTTCAATGACATTTTACATTAATGTAGTTAGCAAAATGCTAAAATGATTGCAATGTATTCACGCCAAATTTCCTCCACATTACTCCTCAAAAAGTAAAAAATATTATTATGTCATGCCATATAGACTTTTTCAATAACAGTTTAGAAAAAATAAGATCAATGTTTTTTTTATAAAACGTAAGCTATAAAAAAGCTTTAGCAATAACAATGTTTCTTACTAAAACTTTAAAATTAAATTTGCAATTTTAATGAAACTATATGTCTAGCCGGTAAGAAAGATAAAAACCTTGAGGTAAAATACGTGATTTGAACCATGTCGGATGCTTAATTAAATGAGGATTTCATTAGATGTAGGGACTGGTCAATTCAGTGTCGTGTCATATTAGCTATGATTTACTATTATTGGAATTATTCCAAAACTGAGTTGCAGATGCAAATTATGTTTAGTGTAGTATGGTTTGTCTCAATAACTTAGCATAAGAAAATATTTGAGATATCCAAAGTGTCTTCGTTAGAGAAAGAACCCACCTTAACACCGCATTAGGCCTCAGAAATATCGAACGTATCTTTACCGATAGCATGACGATCAGACATGCACAGTACAGAAGATGAAAATAATCGAAGAGAAGACAGTGCTCTATCAAACTGTAATTCAATGTAAATGTTCAGAAATAAAAATACGCACATTTTTGAAAACGAGGATATTTTGTCTGAAAATATATCAAAACCCTTGCTTGCACTGCCATTCGTTCAAATACGTCATTTTAGGGCGGCACACCATTGCAATCATTAGTGGTTTTGACCTTATTACCAACACATTGTTTGAAGACACCTTTGAAAAATAATTCTTCAATATAATTATTTGGATGCAAGTGGTATTGTTTACAATAGATGCCTATTAACGTTATGAATAATTTGGATATCCCAAGCATTTAGAAACAATAAGTGGTAACGTTTGGTATGGCCGGTTGTATTCGCCATGTTTAAAAAATACACGATAATTTGTCAGCAAATGTGCACAAAAACAAATGAAATACATAAATTGCTTTTAGTCAGTCTGTTTCTACTACGTTCTTTCTGGTAAATACCAAATATTTTAAGGGAATATTAATGTTGTAGCTATAATAAAAGAATATAGTCATACTAGATAGTGATGAATGATCTGTCATTAGCTAGAGGTCATTCTTAAATAATTGCTGAGAAAAGAATTACTTAGTTGTTGTCAATTATAACAGGTTTTGATAGATTGTTTTCCTTTTTGTGTTTTGTTCTGTTGTTTATGCCGATTTAAACACAGTAAGGTGATATCTTGGCTTCGGTCAACGTTAACAAGGTTCACTAAATAAGTAACTAGATATTATTATAATAACCAATTTCACTGCAAGAGACAGATATCTAAATGTTTTGTTACTTAACAATAAATACTAAAAGGAACGTTTTGCTTTGTAACACATATCAATGTACAGAATCTACGAAATTCAATGCAGAATGATCATTATTCGAATATTGATAAGATCTAGTTCAATGCTGAATTTCTCTTTTTCTCCACTCTCCGTTTAAACGCTTAATTTCATGAAATGCTATATGATGAGTAGTATTATTTTGCTCTTGTTTTCATTTAAACATTACTTGCCTAGAGTGGTTGAAGAAAACATTTTTTGAAATAAAAACGATTTAACTTCATATAAAAACAAGCCTTATAAATATCATTTTGTGTCTAAGGAAAATTGCTTAAAAGGTACTTATAAGACGTGTCTGTGATCTATATTTAGTTACGTTACTGTAAGGTCATTACACTGGTAACGAGGACATGATCATTTTATCATTCAATTCCGATTTCATGTGAACGGGCTATAAAAATGACACGTTTCTTATACGACTATTGTAACAAGGAATAATCCAATTCTCGTTTGATAATTAGTTCAGTAATGGGTAAACTATAAATGTACAACGTCTCCTTCACACCACAGGCCAGCCTGAAGCTTAATAAGGAGTATATGTTCATAATTATACTTAATTATAATAGTGCTTTAGCTGATAAGCCAAACTGCCAACTTTGAAAAAGTCAAAATATCAAGAAATGTTAAACGGAAAGGTCCCCAAACTATGAGAAAAATGTTGTTAGAAATTTAAACATGCGATTTACAAGCGGATGGTATCTCCATGATTTTACATTTTAGATGAAAAATGCAAATTGTTGTAATTGCAAAACTTAAATTAATATAGTTGTACAAAATTGTGTATAATTATCTCCTTCTCTTTTATTTGTTTATTATTTTCTTTTTTGTCATTGGTTTTTTCCATTATTACTTCTATTTTGTTTTCTCATTGCTATTGCTTACAGTATATTGCAAATATCAGGTGGTTTTAGACAAAGATATTAATAAGGCTATGGTTATGGGTTTTTACAGTCAGACGGATCGTTTCCTTGTCAGACTGGTCAGTAATAATTGTATATAAATACCTATCTTGTTTAGACTTATCCCACTGAACATCCAGTGATCGAAAAAAAGAGATGAAGTCCTGAATCTGACACAGATAAAAGAAATTTAAAATAGATATCAATATTTCAAGATTATTTGTTATTATGTGTTGTGTCCAATGAAATGATTTCACGAAATAACATCTTTGAACACTTTTAATAATGAGCGTTTCCAGATACTAAAATAAAATCTCTTTACTTTGCGATAGAGTAGCATGCAATAAAAGGACATGTCCCAAGCGGAAAAGTTTACATATGACATATTGAGGCTTGAAATTAAATAATACATGTATTTCGATAGAAGAGTTGGCGTAAGATTGGAAACATACTTTATTATTTCAAATTTATCTTATTTGCTTTTTTTAACTATAACAAGTTTAATTTTCAAAACATTCATTAACTGTATGTGTCTTGATATAGCTTTAAAGTTAGTATGTTTTAATTTATTTATTTTCCTGTAAATTGAATGACGATCATTTTCAGTAAATATATCAAGTGGAAATTGTCGATATTGTACAGGTGGGTTTGTTACATTGTATCTACTTTCAACATGCAAAATGACATTTTATCTTAAAAAAGGTAGAACTCAATTTGACCTGATAGTGGTTTCAAAGAGTTTACTCTGGCAATCTGTCTGACTTTGGTATTTACTTATTTTGCATTTATCTATTATATTAACTTTAAAGTTGTAAATAGTTTGCAAAAAAACAAAAACATGTATAGTGTACAAGACTTCGTTTAAAAAGATATACTATATTTGTACAGTCAATCAGATTGGATGTTGAACGTTTAATTTAAGATGGTACATGTAAAATGGTTTGTAAAATAGCTTAAGAAATTGAGATATTTAAATAAGTAAAACTGGAAAGTCCTTTTGCAATTGTAAAGAATGCAGCTTCCTACAAAAAAGATACTTAGATCTTCATTCAATAATTCAGCTTCTGATAATAACATTTTCTGGCTTTGACATTTCAAGATATAAAATGGATAAATAAGATTGAAATGTGCCACAGAACAGAGCAATACAAACATTGATGTCACGTTTTGTGATATCACGGGAATTATTTCTTATCTGATAATGTGTCTAACCGTCACTCAAAATGTAGTTCAATAACACTGTCTTACTGAAATAATAGGTTACTGTCACCAAATGATACAGCTTTCAGTCTGGAATGACGTTCACGTCAAAGTAAAACTTCTCATTTCGTCAATAAATGCGCTATGTGAATGCCTTTTTAAATAAAGCATAACAATTCTTTTAATTATATTTTTAAGATCATTGTACTGACATAAAATTTGCTATATTGATAAAAAAAATTATGTTTTATACTGGGAAGTAGCTATTCCTTTGCCCTTCTACTAAACATTTTGTTATCACTAAATTATCTTTTTACTGGTTATATAATGTTGTCGTGCTTTACACTTTTGTTTCTTCATCATTCAAGCATTTTAAATCCACTTTTAAATGTTTTACTTTGAACCAGTGCAGAGAGATTGGCACTTGTATTCTCGAAAACAAGTACATAATCAATAATTAAATTTTAATAAATAACCAGCTAATCCTTGATAAAACATTTTTGGTTATAACGTTTTTAGCTAAAAGTACGCAAAATGTTATATTTTCTAGCCCTTCGGGATGTTGATTCAAGGACATTTAGCATTTAAGTTTGAATATCGGTAAACGGATGCTAGGGAGCGTGAGAGAAATTACACCTTAAGTTTACATTATCTGTCATGAACAGACTCGATCAAACCGAGTCTAAAATTTACATACAATTTTGTTGCTATCATTTCTCCAAATGTATTTACCCCTTTTCTAGGTATTTTAATTATTTGTTATAGTTTTTTTCACGGGGCATTACCTTATTTTTAAAGATTTAAGAAATGGCAATTGACATAGACACACGTTTAGCAAAGCCGACTGCTAGTTTATTAGTGATTTGTTTGTAAACCTTAATCATTTTTTGTGTTGTGGCGAATAAAGACCATGCAAATTCTCAATTCTATGAGTCAAAAAAATATATTTCGTTGGCATATCCATTGACGTACTTGCCGTGTGTATCATGTAGGAAACATCAAAGCTATAATTTGTTTATATATACCTTAACAACTTTTACTTGAACCATTTTACAATCCGATATGAATTAGAAATAAAAAACCAGTTTTAAGAAAATTATGAATATTAAAATGTAACGTGTAATATTATCAGTAATGTTTTTATTGGGTAGGGCTAATTGTTTCTACAATTAAAAACATTTTCTTCTGTTTTCATCAACTTTCATGTTCGGACATAGACCTTTCACTTTTCTAGCAAAAAAAAAAACAACAACATTCGTCTTTAATAGATGAAATGGACTGATATGTGTCAAGAAACAGATCCAATAGACATAATGGTCGTCTGCTGTAATGGATAAACTATAAATGTGCAACCTCTCTCTCACACCACAGGCCAGCCTGAAGCTTAATAAGGATTAAATGTCCATTATAATACTTAATTATAATAATGCTTAAGATGATACCCCAAAATTCCAACTCTCAAAATATCATGAAATTGTATGTATCTAGTCATACAATACACTTCAATATTTGTGAATATGGCAGGAAACCTACACATTTCACATAATTGCTATTGCTTATACTGCAAATACCATGTGGTTTTGGACAAAGATATTAATAAGGCTATGGTTATAGATTATTTACACTCAGACGGATCGTTTTCTTGTCAGAATGGTCAGTAACAATTGTATTTTAATACCTATCTTGTGTAGACTTATTCCACTAAACATCAAATGATCAAAAAATATAGATAAAAGAAATTTGAAATAGATATCAATATTTCAAGTTTACAATTTATGTTTTGTGTCCAATGAAAGGATCTCACGAAATAACATCTTTTTATTTATTTTAATTATGAGCGTCATACATAGTTTTCACAGTAATTACATGTTTATTGTACGAGTCCTCGTTTTAAAAGATATAAAAAAAATTATAGCTCAGATTAGACTTTAAACGTCTCATTTCAGATGGTACATATCGAATGCTTTGTAAAATAGCTTAAGCATTTAAGATATCTAAATATAAACATGTTTTTATGAAATATTTATTCATGTTTTACAGGAATTAATGATATGTATAAATGTCAATTCAGTGATAAGAAAATGGCTGGAAACATCAAACTCGGTTTTATTGGGATTCAAACTAAAGTGCATTATTCTATATCAACGTTGAATTTAATGGCTGACAATTCACAAATCCATGACGCTTGTTATAGTTTGTGTTGTAACTTGTAACAACAAAAACAAACAAACAAACAACAACAACAACAAAAACAACAGCAAAATCTAAATCATTTCATTAATATTGCAAGTTCTTATGTCAATTTTAGGCAATTTTCTATTTTAATCATGCTTACAATAAAAAGCTAATATTATTCATTCATTCAAAACATATGACACAATTTAAACTTTGGAAATGATTTGTTATTTATTTGACGCCAATATGTCTCTAAAATATGACTGCGATAAAGAAAAAGAAAATAATAGGTAAACTGATCTTCTACACATTCTGGACTAAATCAAGGAAAAGGAAATAGATTGACATACAGTCAGTAATCAGGAAAGTCTTTAAGGTATTCAAACTGATGAACGTAACACTCCCTAATGAAACTGGAAACACTGTGCACATTCTTAGAACGGAAACAGAAGCTGACTTAATAAATATTTTGTAAGAACATCTAAAGCTTGTCATAAGTAACAATAATTATAATGTTTAGTAAATCAAAGTACGACTTATTTTCATCAAATAATTCTTTAGCATCACAAGAGATACAAATGAAAAAAGAAATTCAAAGTTATTTCCTTAAAGAAACATGAAGTCTGCCAAACATGTCTTAACATAGAAAAGTTTTGTTTGTCAATTATACATTTTAGGTTTAAAGTTATAATAAAAACGGGCCACTTAAAACCTATAAAAGGAACAGCAGTTTCCACTATAATGCTATTAGTGGCAATTATCTGCAGATATAACAATACTTCTATGTCTAATAAAATTGACAAGTGCACAAGCGATATA
The DNA here is from genome assembly GCF_026571515.1 of Ruditapes philippinarum. Taxonomy (NCBI): domain Eukaryota; kingdom Metazoa; phylum Mollusca; class Bivalvia; order Venerida; family Veneridae; genus Ruditapes; species Ruditapes philippinarum. Next base: position 88,371 of record NW_026856438.1, read on the forward strand.
ATAAAACATAAATAACTACATTCATACAAAAATAGTAATGTGAAGGAAGGAAAATATTTAACTGTCGGTATAATCCCTCAAATAGTTTAAGAAGATCTTGGGAGCGTTGAGAAAAATTTCCGTTAACAACTTTGTTGTCATTCACAGATCGCTGGAATACTCCTTTATACCATGTATACGAAAATATACTTACTGAATTTCAAAAGATATTGCATTTAATTTTCTTCAAAAAGAAAACAGTAATAAAACAAACAAAATAAAATAATACAATTTTGAAATCAAGCCATTAAAAATTCCCGAAGAACATCGATTTTGCAAAAGACGGTATTGAAGAGTTAGGAAAAAGAAATGGTTATTCATGGATGCATTTCAAAATAATGGTTCTATAGATGAACTTAATGGACTAAGAAAATACATAGTTACGTCCATTGACTGTCTCCTGAATGATGCAATGTTTGGAAGAAATTTCATTATCTACAAGACTAAATGGTTAACCTTGGACGGAACAGAATCACGTCTATGATGCAATAATTCTGCAAAATGAAGTAACGTTTTTGTCAATCAAGCGCCACGAGACGTATATTTGCTGTTAAATACACATGCTATGAGGGAGTAAAAATATATATTGTTGGGAGTTCAAAAATATATTGGGAATACAAGACAAGTATATTTGATTACAACGTTTGTTTAGACAGGAGTGAATATCGTGTATAAGTAGGAAAACGAAAAGATGTGCCTCTTGTGGAGTGAGAGATATCTTTTATAAGAGAACGTTACTTGATTTTTAATATTCAATTTAATATTATATTAGTTAGATTCAGTCAAGCTTTTACATTTTTACAATCAATTAGTAAAGTTTTCATGTTCCAATAGATATGCGTGCATTAATCAAGAATTTAAATAAGAAAATAGCATAAACATGTATATAGCTATGGCTTCAAGTATACATGAATAATAATTGGTGATTGGTAATTAGTTTAAACACCATTTCAAATATAAATACATGGTAAAAAATGCTAGTTGTCTTCTAGTACTTGTGAGAAAGAATTGTTGTATTCATGGAATATAAGTAAGTTAATGACTGCACACTTTACAAACGTTTTGCTCATATAATTGCCATCAAATATATCAGATAAAATCAATCTTTCATTGCTTTTGTACCGCACAGAACTGTTCAATTCTATATATTAAATATAAAGACACTTATTAATGTAATTAGACATCCAATATGAGGTTTGTTTCAAATCGACCGTGGTAGGATTGCTACAACTTTTACATGATTTTCGTTATTTAATGTAAATAAAAAAAATACATCTTAGAAAATCAATTGGTTCAAAAACTATACTGTTTTAATAGTGTTTTTTTTTCTAAAGCTAACGATACTTTACTTTTTAAAACAAAACTGTGCACTTTGTTAAAAAACAATTATATGTACCAACACGAAACTGTTTTAAGACATTCGCCATATATGTTGATATAAAAGGACTACACGCTAACAAAGGTACATTAGTTCTCTATCAGATGACAATGTCCTGTAGGAAATAACAAACTCATGTGATATATTTAGAAATGGCATAGAAGAATTTGTGTTTTTCTGTTAAATAAAATTAGGTTTTTTAGGAGACGGAACAAAATTTTTACCCAGTATCATTGATTGTATTACAGTATTTTTGCAATTTGTTATGAAGAATCTATTGTGAATCAAATTCTTTTAAATTAAGGTTTAGAATAAAATAATATAGACTGATTAACAAGAATTTGATAACATTTTCATCTCATGTACTTTAAACCAAGCAACTGGAATAAAAAATATATGATAATGTATATATCTAGATATATGTTAATGAAAATAATTAAGATAAAATTTGTAATCTAAAAATATAGATATAGACTAAGTGGTATGCATAATTTATGTCAACGCTCACTTTATACGAGTATATTCGTACCACTATTTCGCTTTCTTGGTTACAAACAATCAAATATCATTACAAAGCCCTACCAACTTCAACATAAATCTTTTTTGACATTATGGTAATTATATTAAGTTGTAATTTTGTAGATCTTTCTGTTACACGTAAATTGTTGAATGGCTAACATGGATTAAGCGATCCAACTATTCAATCGCTTGCAACCTCTTGGTCAAAAAGTACATACAATTCGTAAATGAACAAGTAAGACTTATTTTTCTGGTCTTTCAGGATCATTGATGCCAGCGCTATTAAGTGTTGATAACTGAGTACCGCTCAAGCCGGTGTTAGGGGGCGTGATGAAAGTTGCACTAATTCATTATCCCTCGTGTACAGACTTAATCCGCAATTTTTCATGTAAAAAAATATGATAAACAAGATCGACAAGGTTTTGTTGTCATTTTTGCTTCCGAGGTATCAATTTGTTTCTAGATTTTTATAAAATGTATAGCGAAAGAAAATATTTCAAATTTTAAAATTAAACAAACACTGGTTTCTGGAAACATGTTTAAAAAAAACTCATGACAAGTTGTGTTTAAAATTTAGGTGTTCATTGTTTAAATCTGTTCTTGAAACCATTTGTTCTGAACAAAAGTTATTTACTTTTTTAAACAAATGAAAACTATCAAAAGTTAGTGGCTGGGGTTTTTTTCTTTGTAAAATAATTGTTGTCCCATTGGACAAGAAATTTTTTCTGTTCAGAATTGAAAGGTAAAAATTAACTTTATGGAAATATATGAATAAAAACCCAAAAACCACCCTCATGAAAACAAAACCAAAGATTTACTTTTGTATTCTGCCACACATCACAAAGATATGCCCCCCCAATTCAAACCCCCCATAATTTTCGGGTTTTTCATATTTTTTTATAATTTCGTTGCATTATAAATATAATAAATATTCTCAAAACAGGCTTGGGACAGAAAAAGATGTGTAATTATATATAAATTGCAGCCAGTGAATTTCTGTGTTTTCATTTAATTTAATGCTTCCCGAAAAAGTAGTTGACAAAATAAAACGATCATTTGAGAAAGGGTATTCGAAAGTTATTTTCAGTTTTAAATAATAGGTCGTTCACCCCCTTGTTTTCCCTCATGAAAACGTTTTTTTTCAAATTTGACAAAAATATTTTTCCATTACAATAATTCCAATTTAGTTCTTTCCCAAGTTGAAATAAAAGGTTTCAGATAATGATTGTAAGGGCGTTAAAAATGATGGTTTTGTAGGGAAAACATTTAAGAACAAGAAAAATAGAAATGTTTGTTAAAAAAAACAATTTTAAAGTTTAAAAAATTAAAAAAAAAATTTTGAAGAAATTAATTCCGCGCGCAAATGAAATTTTGGGGAAAATGTGGACAAAAAAAATGTGATTAATTGAAATTTTCATTTTTTTTGGGAAGGGAACACACTTAATTTTAAAGGTTTTTTTTAAAATTTTTTGCCCCCCCTTTAAACATAAAATCAAAAAAAACTTTTTTTGCAAAAACCAAAAATTGGGGGTTTAAATTTTAACTTTTTTTTTAAATTTTCGCTTGAAAATTAAAAAACCCCCCCTTTTTTTCCCCTGATTTTTGGGAAAAAACCATAGCCGAAAAGCAAAATTAAAATAAATTGTCCTGATTAAGAACTTTTCTTTTTTACGTCAATCATTAATGGAAAACAAGAGATCGATTTCTACATAAATATAGAAGCTGTTTTCTGTTATATTAGTTTTATTTTTTTCTTTATATTTTTTTTTCGCGTTTTTTGTTTGTTTGTTGAACAAATTCCCAACCCCAAAATTTTGTTTTAGGTATTTTTAATTTTTTTTTTTTAAAATGTTTTTTGCTTTTATTTCTTTTTTTTTTTTTTTTTTAAAAGTTTTTTTTAAATTTTTTTTTTTTTTTTTTTTTTTTTTTTTTTTTTTTTTTTTTTTTTTTTTTTGTTTTTTTTTTTTTTTTTTTTTAAAGGGTTGGGTGGGAGGTAGCTTTTAATTTTTCCAATTTTTTTTTTTTTTTTTTTTTTTTCGGAAAAGGGCGAACCGGGGAGAAGAGGACCCAGGGGGGAGAAAAAAAACCATCGGGGAGGATAAAGTTTACAGAAACGGGGAGAAAGGAAAAAGGAAAATTTTCGTGGCGAGGAGCCGGCGGAATTCGATCTTGAAAGAATTCGAAATAGGGGAGATTGAACCCAATTAAGATTGTATTAACATTTTTAAAAGTTTAATTGGCAAACCTTTGTTCCGGGCAATTGGTTGATTGGGTTTTAAAAGGTAAGACAATAAACCACGCGTAGAATTTGTTAAAAACGTTTTTCGGCTTCGATTTCCGTACGAATATCTGTAACATAGACAAAACATTGAAACAGGGTTTCCAAATATTAAACATTAATAAATACTTTGGGGTTTTTAACTAACCATTAATTAAATATATTCTTTTCAAAGCATTATTCAATAAACTAAACCATATTTTCTCAAACCATGAAACGTGTTTAATCATAGCGAATTCGAAAGAAATGAAAAATTTTGAAGGGCAACGTTAGGCATAGTCAACCTAAGCGCTCTTTTTGTACATGTTTACTTTTTGTTTTTATAAATCTTAATACAAGTAATTTACATAATTTGAAATGCATTAAGGGTTTAAAGTTTCCCTTTCTAAAAATGGGACAAACTAATGCCCCGTAAAAAACCCCGAGTGGTTTAAATTTAAACCCAAAATGGTTTTTTTTCCAAAACCCACCAAGGAGTTTTTTGGGCCCTTTTTTTTTAGCAAATAACAAAGAAAAAAAAAAGTAATTTTTAATTTGAACTAGAAAATTTCCCATTTGAAATGACATTGGGCATTTATATGCTTTTTTAAATCGTTTATTGAATCAACTTTCCTTTCTGCATAAAAAGGGAGAAAAAACGCTTTTTTTTAAATGGTTTCTATTTTTAAAAAAGAAAAAAGGGGTTTAAATTGCAGCTTTCATTTAAATTTTTGAAATTTTTGTGAAAAATCCCTTGTTTAAAAATTTTAAAAATTTTGGGTTTTTAACATAGCTTTTAAAAAGACTTTTTGAATGTTTTTAATGTCAAACAAAAATTTTGGGCAGGTAAATGCTTTGAAAATAAATGGGGTTTAATATAAACACTTTAACTTTTTTTCAAGCTTACAAAAGGGGAATAATACCCTTAAAAGGTTTTTAAAAGGGTTTGTTGTTTCCCAAAATTTTTTTCCATCACGTTAAAGGGCAGAAAAATTTGGAAAAAAATTTAAATTTTGGAATAATGCTTTTTGTTAATTTTTTTGGTTTCCACCCTTGGGCGCCCCTTTTTTTTATTTTTTAATATATTTTGTATCGATAAAGATTAAGAGATTAATACACGGCAAATGGGGGCCGAAAGTAATAATGGGCCCCGCAAAAATGAAAAAAGGGCCCCGAGGGCTTCACCCCCGAGGGCATTTTTTTCATTTCAGAGCAAAATTTTTTCCCCTTTCGGCACAGCTATGACGGGGCTTTTAATGTTTTTAAATTTAACCCCCTTTGGTAAAATCTAAAGTAGCTTTTTTTTCTTTTAAATTTAAATATAATCTTACTTTTGAAATTTCTTTTTGTTGAAAATTCCTGTCTGCATTTCTTACTGGTAGACTCTTACTGTACAGTTCAGTAACCTTCTGTACAGAGTAAAACTGTTGTTTACTTTTTGTTGTGTTAAAAGTTACATTACTGTAGGATCTAGAAGCAAGTTTTTTTAATTTTCTTTTTTTGCGGAATGAATTTGTCGTATTAAACTGTGTTTGTACGAAATACGCTTAAGCTCTCATAATAAAATCAAGCGATTCGTACTTAAAACCTACTTTCACTTTTTACAGTTAACTGTTTGATGACGTAAAATATGACGTCATGGATTCAGTTTGTTCACGTGCACATGTTCGCGGGCTGATAACTAGTTCTCGGCCCCGGGCCGCAAACTCATAATAGGTCACGTGACACTCATAATCAGTTGAAATCATAGGCGATTTTGTTACTATATATAGTAATAAGTGTATTAAGTACTTTTATCTGCCATGACATAGATACACTAACTCTTTTTGAAATTCCTCATTTTCTTTCCTGATAGGAAATGTAATAAAAATAATGTCATCAAATCAATCTTTTTAGAGTGTTAATTTAATGATGGTAATAAATGATTATAAAGATGTTGATATCATTCAAATTAAAACAAAATAATTTAAATTGCTTGTTTGAATTCGCCTAGGAATGAGTTCAATGACCAGATTATGTTTGCTCTGAGAACGTGACATTTTCTTGACAAATTATATATGGTGTTTTGCACTGACAAAAATATAAAGGTTAAAAACATGTTTTGTTCTTGTTGCCTGACAAGTAAAGATGCAATATATCTTATTTATGTCACATCTGTATAAGGTTAATACTTTCTTGAAACGGAAGACACTAAAACTACATTAAATAAATATAAACATAAACTTTTACGAGAAACGTTCATCATTTAGTTATCCTTCTATGAGTTTCCATTGTTTATTATACATAAGCATGATAATTAAATTATAGTAAGAGACAAAGGTGATGAAAATTGACTGGAACTGAGATAAATTTGACCGTGAAATATAAGCTTAAATTGATACTACTCGCATCCAAATTTCAGACAGTGATTTAATTCAGTATAAAAATTACTGTTAATGGATATTTTTTTTATTTCTTAAATAACAGCTTTGTTTCATTGACCTGGAATAAAATATTTCCAAGCATTGACAAACATTTCCCAAAGATTGCACCCATAAACCTGTTGATTGTTTTTTTATTGTTTACTCAGTTTTAAGCTTAAAACAGTCAGTCTTAAATTTACGACGTGGCTTGAATATCGAAATACAAATAAAACATGAGCTAACATCAGAATAGAGCATGGCGGGACTGCACGGAATATTGCCCTCAATGCAAATTTAATTGTTGACTCTCTTCCCTGATAACATGAGGTGTGTAATTATTTATGTAGAACTTCTGAAGCATCTTCAAGCAACATCAATGATATGTTCTTGATTGCGCTTGTTGTAATAACATGTTTACAAGATGTAACGTTTTTAAATTATTTTTCTCCGCATTGACAAATTTGTAAAAGCTTAAAGTGGTTACAAAATTTTGGGTCTGGTAAATTCTCTTTGAATTTTAGATAATTTCTTCTGCCCTTTAAAAACTCAATGAAAAACCTTTTACGAAAAATTTGAAAGAAATTTTTCCCAATCACTTTAAAAATTCAATTTTCTTCCGTTTGGCAAAACTTTACAGTTTCTCTCCAGATATATTTAGGAGACATTTGACGATATTAAATCGAAAAAAAAACATAAAAATAAATTCAATATATCAGGCGCAACTAAAATAGAGTACGTTCGTAAATCTACATGTTTTTGTATACAGCATAAAGGTAATGAGTGTACCGCAACACCTGTGCAAAGACTTTTCAAAGTAAGCTTCATTTAAATTTAAGGCCCGTTATGTCCCAGAATCACTTTTTGTGGTGTCCAGTTATAGTTTTCGATAAGCCGCTTATTGGTCATACACTTGCTCTTGCTTCTGTTGGCAATAAGCACAGAAAAAAAATTATAAAGCAGTCCAAATATACTATAATTTTGTTCAAATTTTACTAAATTTTTAAATTTTAAAAACACCCAAAAATTTTTTTATTTTTGTGCCCTTTTCCTTTTGGGATTTATTTATTAAGGGATTTTTAAAAGTTTTAAAAATTTATGGTCCAAACCTTTTTTAAAACCCAAATTTAAAATTTATTTCTTTCGGAGGCATAATATAAATTTAATGCTAGTGTAAGTTGCTTAATATAATAAGTGCATATTTTGTGGGTTTTTTTAAATAACTTTATTTCTGCTTAATATCTAAGGTAATGTAGAAATACGCGTACTTTTTGTTGCTCAAAACAAGGAACCTTGCACACTAGAAAAAGAACGATGTTTTCATTTACACATTTGGTGTATTGTATTGCATCATGCAACCTAAAGTTACACAAAGTAGTCATTATTATTCGTAATCTCTGTCGCTATTTTCAAAATATATGAGTAATGATAAAAATCATATTTATTATTCTACCGTCCTACAAAGAAATAAATATTTGATATCTAAAGCCAAGTGATTGCCTTAATCAGGAATCTTACCTGTTATGTTTTCTATCTTAATATATCAGATCACTCCTTTTGTCCAGGATAATAATTTATTTGTGCTCAATAGGTACAAAAAGTGTATAAATGGACTATATTCAATGTGGACGTTTGAACTTAAGTAGATCTGAGCTCTGTGACCAACTTGTATTTTAAATCTGTAAAAAATGCAATTTTATTTGTAGATATTTTATTGCTTTGTGAAGTTGTTGTTATTTCTTATTATTCACTTTTACTTGATTTGTGTCGCTCTAATATTATATTTTGAAAAATGCTTGAATCGACAATTTATACACACACAATAATTTTGCCGTTGAAATTGATTTATTGTAAAACATTTTTTGGCAATAAAGTTAAAATTGCTACAAAATAAAGAATTGATTTGTAATAGGTTTACTTGTTCAAGCTCTGTATGATTTCATATTGTTATGTTTCTAAAACAATTAATTTACACGTCCGAAAATGAGAATAAGAGCATCACATACTAGGATATAGAATTCCTTTACTATCAAAGAAAGTTACTCCAAATATCCATGTCTTTATTTAACAGAGATACGTCTTGAAATATTTAACCGATATTTGTAAATAACATTTTCCTTGATGTCGTACAATCAACTGATCAACTGATAGATGACTTAGCAATGAAAAATCTTTGAGATGTTTTGATACATAAGAATGAACTTACATGAATCCGCGCAAAACATTCGTTATGGAATTTTCTAGGAAATAAAACACAAAAAAGGATCCACATTTCAGATGAAAATATATTTATTTAAAGAAGTCGTCACTTACATTAATTTAGAATATAATCATGAAATATATTTTTTTAATTTGTTGTTTGTGTTGGACCACACCTTCTATTAAAATGGGCAGCACTGAGTTCCAAAAGCACAAAAAATATGGAATTCTTTAATAGATCAACTAGTTCCCTGTAGTTCCCTAAAAATGGGTAAAATATGCAAAAGATAATTAAGACATATGCTCAGAATTAGGTGAATATCTTTGTTTGTGATATACTTTGAGTTTTTAGTTCAAAGCATTTTGAGTCATTTTGGGCATAAAATAAAGCTTTTACGGAGTCAGCAAATAATTTTAAACTTTTTACATACGATATTGATCTAGACCTTTATCAAATGCTGAACAAACTTGAAATCTCCGGGTTTCACCAAGTTAAAATATGATAAACAAGATCGACAAGGAAAGGCGGCATTCAATGAACGCAGCCCCCACCCGACCCAGCAACAAGCGCCGGCGGCAAGGAGCCCAGGAGGACCCCAAAGAAAAACAGGACAGGGCACAAGGCAGAGTACGGGCAGGCAAACCACTACATCAGAATACATAATAAGTAACTTATAAGGAAATAAAACAAAACAAATAAATGATTTAATATAAGGCCCACAATGTCAAAAGGCACAGGGGAAGGGGACATGAGACACGGGGAAGAGGGGGGGGGGGAAATAAAATAAATATAAACCAGGGACAAAGGGAAGAAACTTACCGTAGACGAGAAACAACAAGAGATACGAGCAAAAGTGTCACCAAAACAGTATAAAACAACATAGACATACATCTGAGGAACACAGAGGGGCGCCGCCTTGGAACGGTCAGCAGCATAATAATGACTACTGGGGAGTTTAAACCGGTTAATGGTGAACCAAACCTCGCTCATGAGCCCCACCATGTTCCTATAAACGAGACAGTGTAAATAAAATGAATCCCCGCCAAGTGAAATTCTAACAGTTGTTATGGTTACAAAAGGTTAAATAAGTAAAAACACCAAAAATGATCATGTAGAAACATATAAAAGTAAACCCAATGACCATAACAAAAGTACTCGATGTCTTAAAGGAAGACAGAGCAACAAAGAAAATCACCTACCAAGGGCCCGACGAAGCAAGACAGAAAGACAAACATTAAGGCAATTCAGTCCCAAAGGGCTTTAAGAACTGTCCATCATATAGTCTCCCACCTTGGTCCGTCAGATGTAATCAAAAGAGGAAAGCGTAGTGTCCAACTGTAAATGGGTTGAACACTAAGCATGCGGTATGTCTTAAAATAGTAGGGTCATAACCCCTTTTAATAAAACGTTTTATAATTTTAGTAAACACAACAGAAAAATTACAATGACCCAAGATCTTACGAAGTTTGTAAACCACATCACCGTAAAAATCAGGCTGGCTAATCCCTTGTCGCAGAAGTGTTTTTAGATCACTATTGAATTTTGAAATTAAATCAAAGTTACGATTGTAAAATTTTGTAAAATATTTACGTAATTTATAATAGCGGTAGTCCTGTTTTAGAAGCTTACCGGTAATGAAAATATTTCGCTCGTTAAAATCCTTTACGTTGCTACAAGCTCTAGCAAATCTAATTAACTGAGATATATAAACCCCGTAAGATGTTGCGTGCGGTACGTCTCCATCCAAATGAGGATAATTTACTATACTAAAATCAAAGTCATCTCTTTTATCATAAATTTTCGTGTGAATCGAATTGTTTTTGATAGTGATATGAAGATCCAAAAATGATGTAGTTAAATTTCAAGAATTCGTTTTATTAAGTTGTAGCTCCGTAGGATAAATATTAGACACCATTTGATCAAAAAAAAGAAATTATCTAAATTAAAAATGTCATCAAGATATCTGGAAGTGTTATTAAATGCTGATATAACATCTTGTTGTGTATTTTCAGAGAGACTTAACATAAAATCTCTTTTCATAGCAATACAAAAACAAATCGGCGACCAGGGGTGCACAATTAGTACCCATAGGAATTCCTATGATTTGCTTGAATAGGGTATTACCAAACCTGACATAAATATTGTCTAAAAGAAAAGAGAGTCCTCTACAAACTTCGTCACAGGTCCACATAGTATATTGTTTAACAATACAGTTTGTAAAGAAGGCTTAAACCGCAGTAAGTTCTGTTACATAATACTATCGGTAAAGTAGATAAACTGTAAAATATAAGTACATTTTGGACACTCTGAAGGCGACTTATAAAACTAAACACTTAAGGTAAACAAAGTTCAGGACCGTTGATGAAAGATTGTATCAATCGTTAAAAAGAACCTCGGCGTGGTCAAGGCAAAGTAATATATATCAAAACAAAAAAAAATAAGCGTAAAATATTGTAATTATCTCAAAATTTATAATAGAAATAATAAAGCACTGGCGTTACCATTTATTTGAAAGAATCTCTATTGCAGTGTTTCAAAAGAAATCAGGCAATGTATCTGCTATATACATATATTCGAATTGATCCAAATGTACTTTTGTGCAGTATAGCAACATGTACTTGATTATCGAATAATGAGAAAACTTACAATTTGTCTTCATTAATATAATGATGACAAATGACGAAGCTATAAGAAGATAAAAACAGATTTTAAACATTATACACTAAAGAGATTAAGGGTTTAATGCGACATATTCAAAATGAATGATTTCAGATAAATACTACAAAATGTACATAAACATTGGTAATATTGGTACTAGATGGTTTAGGGAACGCTGAAGTTTCTTCAAATTTTTAAGAAAGAAATATGGAGTTTCATCATCACGTGGCTATGATGTAACTTAATGATTCACAGCAAATCGTCTTATCTAATCAAAGTTTGGTTCCCCCCTCACTTAAATTGTATTTTTTGACGTCATTGTTATTATATTCCTGAATATATATTGACATAATAAACAATTAGCAGAGCCTTCATATTACAATAATGTCGCTACTTATGCTTACACAATTGAAACATTAAATAGTAATTTTATAAATATCTTATAAATGTATTTTAAAATGGAAACAGAACCAGAGATTAACGAGCTTTAAATGCTATTTCGTTGGCAGTTAATTTGTATTAGAAAATAATAGGTTTTCTAAGGCATTACACATGTAGCAGTTCATGATATTATCATTTTGTTGTATTATGTATGAAGTAATTCATAAAAGTATCGTGCTATAACACTATCACTGTACTTTGTTATTCTATGATTATGTTTTTATTTTATACATGTGGTAGTTTATGGTATCATAGTCTTATTGCCTTTTGTATGTAGTAGTTCATAACGCTATGTTTTTGATTAGCATGAGTGTTTAGTTCTGATAATTGTGTTACTTTCATTTTGCGTTGGAAATGTTATTATTTGTCTTCTATTGTATTAGCGATTCCCAGAGTTACAAAAATACGTGATAAAATTGTTTCTGGTAATTGCCAAGTTTTAATCATTATAACATAATTGTCGAGTAAATATTTATTTATTTATGAAAAATATTTGATAATAAACAGACATGTGTTTATTGTAATGTACCAGCTTCAACATTATTTGTGTATTGTTATGAGTAAATTAATCATTTATTAAATAATTTACATTCCAGACGCATATATCAGTAACTTTATTTGTGTAATGACAGTAAAAACGTTTGTTAAACGAAAGTAATTCACATATAATTTTTAAAAGATGGTGGATTAGTGACTAACCAAAATTGAAAAGTATGCTTACCCCATAAAATAATTGTTGAATCTCATATAAATTTATAACAAATATAATACGTAGACAAAGTTTGTTCATAAATATCAAAAATATACGTTTTCCATTGATTTATTCAAATTATTTAAAAATACTTACTGATCATGTTTTAATGTAGACCACCACACTTTAAGGTTGAAACAAAGATTCATGCAAAAACTAGCTTCAGCTGGTATTATATGTATTTGTGACGTAATTTAACATATTATTTTCATAAAAATCGTTGAGTATATTTTGATAGTAAAATACCTTCAAAGATTCACCTGGATTAAATTAAAATGTAATATAATAATGATAATATTTTTCTATATTTTATTTTTGAAGAAAATCATGATTTAGGGGCATAAACTTTTAAAAAAATGGTTATGAAAGAAAGGACCCCTTTTAAATTTTATTCCCCTTAATATTCCTTCCCCAAATTTTAAAATCCCCTTATGGAAAAGATATGAAAAAGATTTTTTGTTAAAAAACCAAAGTAAACAAAAATGAGGGGTTTTTGTCTTTGGGGACCCCTTGTTGCTTGGGTTTTCTTTTAAAGGTTTTAAGGGGGGTGATTTTAAATTTCAAAAACCCTTTTTCCCACGTGTGAAAGAGGGACCCTTTAAAAGGTTTGAAAATGTGTCCCATGCCCCTCTTTTAGCCCGGAGCAGATGAGGTGGTTTTAACCCCCGGTTTTTAATATCCCAAAGGGGACAAAAAAATTTTTTCCCTTTTTATTGCGGTATGAAAATTTCCCGTGTTTTTGGGTAAACCCAAAAAACCCAAAAAATTTTAAACGAAAACTGAAATTTATTTTTAAAAGTAAGAGTTTTTAATGTTAAATGGCACATTTTAGGGCCCCCGAGGAAATTTTAGTCGAAATGTCGTTGGAAAAAATAATGGTTTTGTCATCATAAAAAATTTTTAAAAAAACCCTAAAAAGTAGGATGTTTTCACGGGGTATTTTAAAGGTTATCAAAAATTGAAAATTACCGGGAATAGTATTTAAATGATTTATATTTTATATTTTTTTTTGGGATTTTTAAAAACCCTAGTGATGAAGCGGGAAGTGTTGTTAGTAAACCCGGGAAAAGACCCTTTAAGAGTAAAAGGTGAAAAAGTAACTTTTATAGAAAAAATTTTTTAAGGCCCAAAGTTGAAATTTTTCGGAATGTAAATTTAAAGTATATAATTGTAAATTTAAAGGGAAAATTTTGGAATCCCTTTTTTAATCTTAAAATGTGTTGAACCTGCATAGTCAATATCATATATTTCAAATTAGATAAGCTATATCAGAACATGAAAAATAAAGGATAACAAGAAGCAAATTGCTGTAAATTAGATAAAATGGTTAAATATTTGACAAATATGCTATTTTAAATGAAATATATACGGTGAAACAACATTTTAAGATTAAATAACTTACATTCACTTTGCTCAAATTCATTTATGCAACTAATTTAAGATTTTAATTAGAATAAGAAAAGCAGTAAAAAATCAGGGTTGCCTTTCATGGAAAATCCTACGTCTAAAAAATGTCTTAAAACCAAAACGGAAACAATTTTCGTTTCAAAGAAAATAACCAAACTTATGACTCTTTTGTTGAGAAATTTTATAGCGATGCAGGTGAACATTTATAGATTGAAGCTTTAATTGTATTTTGTAACTTTTCTTAGAAGAATGACTTAAAGATCCTGTAACACAATTTTTTTCATGGTTTTATTTCATAAATATGATGCTCAAATTAAGATTTGTCAATATTGTAAGTTCCAATAAGCATAATTTATAAAGATATTACCCGAATTTAACATTTCATGTATATAAAGGGAGGTAATGTGAAATTTAATTTCTATAAAATTCTAAGTCAAATTTTAACTATAAGAAATGAATGCATTAATTTAATGATTAAATATAATTTGCACAAATATTTGCAGTAAACATTATACCATATTCTTCGATGTTTTGAAAATTGATTTATTTGCATAATTGTATACATATATAATTTTTTTGCAAAGTGTGGTATACACACAGTAACAATACCAATCACAAAAACATACCGGATTTTAAAAATAAAAGTCTAAACTTCTTTTACTTAAGATGAAAATATTTTTGAAAACGGTCTTTAAGTTAGTTCGTAATAGTTTGACATAAGTCATAGGACTTAGGATACATTAACGGTTTCTATAAAACGCAGCGCAGGAATATTGCAAACTCCATTCATAAGAATTTTGATATATTACTTCACATGTACATGTTGGAGCATAATATATTAAAGCAGGATACGAATAGAATTATATAAGACTATTCAGCATTAAATAAGATTGTAAATTAACGCTATGTGAATCACAATAAAATGGTTTTGCTCCTAAGGAGTATTATAAGTGTTGTTTTAAAAAATCTGGAAACAAAAGTGATCCCTCGGAAGCATTAATCACAACAAAATTACAAGAGAACTGCAGACTCGGTGGTTTGATTGAGTCTGTACATGAGGGATAATGAATACGTGCAAACATCCCTCACGCCCCCTAGCACCGGCTAAACCATGCAATAGGTATCCGAACAAACAGTCCAACTGAATTGGGCCCAACAACATAAAGCAACGGATCAAAGTAATGATATTCAACTAGAATCACATATTCCCTTTTTTTTTTGTGTTGGATGATGATTTTGTAGAATTTTTTTAAGATGACTTTTATAGCATTATTAGTTTATCTGTGTTCCGCCAAAAGACAATTGAAGACCAAATATGTTGATAAATTACCCCTATAAAAGGTTTAATATTATTCCTAAAGAAAGCAAAGACGACAAAAATTTTTTTATAACGACAGAATGGGAAACAATGAAACAAATTCGATTCTTTCCGTTTACATGAGGATGTGTGCATGTGTGTATGCGTGTGTGCGCGCACGCGTGTGTACGTGTACGTGTTTGTGTTTGTGCGTACATACGTGTGAAACGTAAAAAAACATTCAAAAGTAATTTCAAACTTCTATCATATGATTGTTCTTACTATCTAGCTGTTCAGATATCAGCTGCTATTAGAAAATAAAAAATTTTGTCTTAATAATATTTTATTGCTAATATATACGTACATGTATTAATATACAAATAAAAAACAGGAGGTTTTTAAAGTAATTAATAGCAAAAGGGTTTTGCCCAAGTTATTTTCATACTAGCCCCTTCCCAAAGAAAATTTAGATATAATTTATATTTTTATCAGAAACGAATGCACTTTAAATGGATATTGTAACTATTTGAAAATAAACAAAATTATATAAAAAAAAGAGTCTAGTTTAATTAGGAAAAAAGTAAATAAAAAATCAAAATGATCCCCGTGAAAAATTTTTAAAACAAGTATAAAAGACCCAGTTATCATTTGAGGCTTATGGGTTGTTTTACGTCTAAAATTTTTTAAAAATTAATAAATAGTTAGCAGTAATCTTATCTTAAATATCGAAAGACAACTGAATGAAACTATATTTATAATTCGCAAATTTGTATTAACTAGAAATAAGTTTGATGTATTAAAATGCACCATGATTTCTCAACATGAGTAATATAACTCTTTTGTAAATTATGTCTATGTCAGTTACTTTGTCATTTTGATATGAGATCTGGCACATTATTGATTCCAGACTTTTTTGTATGAATAGAGAATTCTAATTAATATATTCCTGCATAAATAATGATTGCCCTAACAAACCAAATAGATACATATACCCATAATAATAATCATATTTTTTTCTGTTATTACGGAAAAATAGATCAGGCAGCAAATAGTAAAGTACAGAGCACTGTTAGTATATGAATATTTCCTCGTAATATTATATGACTATTTGACACCAATATAATGAACCTAGAATAGCTGAAAAAAGAACAACTCGATCACCTCTTGCAACCGTGATTCGGCTATGCAATTAGTCTGTGTTTCAGATACAACTTCCGTACTAGTCTGTGTAATTTCCTAAAAGTTGAGGGTATTCTGAAAAAAAGAAAGAAATGGAAAAATTGCTGTCGCCTGCAATAATAATACAGAGAAACATTTTTAGTCAATAAATTAGAAATTTAATCATTATATTAAAAACAACTGGGTAAACGTTTAGCATTATTGTATCAAATTTGTATAAACCTTGTTTACGGAATTAATGCTACAAATACGAGACATTTCTGCAAGAAAACAGTTATACCGGCAACATATCGATATCAATCAAGACAGTTGAAGATACACTTAAAATGTTTAGATGAATAAAATAATATGTCGCGCATATTAACTATGAAATACAAGGTTGTATCTGAAGAAACGTTTCGAATAGACGACGTAGTAAAATAGAGAAAATAAAAATCCCCAAAGAAAGTCCAAAACAGAAAAATTGCAAAATGTTGCAGGCTCAGTTTTAATGCGCCTGTTTATGGACAATACTGTAAAGTGCCAACCGCTGTCCACGCCCCCCCCCCCAGCATCGGCTTAAGTAGTATTCGAAAATGGTGAAGTTTGAATTTAGAAACATCCGCAGATGTGTTCATACGGCGGTTATTATGGAACCTACAATGTGGCATGTAAATGCCATTACCTGAAAAGCGGCGAATGGTCCCAAAATAATAGAAAGCGTGTGTCTTAAACGAGAAATCAATGGGCGGAACTAAATAAAATGGAATTTTGAAAGGTGATCAAAGCTTATGAAGCCTGCATATCATAGAAAAGACGACAAAAGACAACGTTAAAAAGCAGGCAACATATCCTAAGTAGGAACTAAGTAGTTGGGCCAACTGGTAAGAACTAAAAATACCAGAAACACAACAATAACGCCTGTATATATAATATCATTAAAATTGTTAAATAAATATACAGTCATGTAGTACATAAATTAGGCTTAAGTTTTCATTCATTGTACGCAATTTTGAAATTAAACTTAAAGTATATTTAGTACTCAATTCCTCTTTCTTTTTAAAAATGTTCTATTGCGCATGGTGCACCAAAAGGTAAAAGTTTCTGCTTCCAATTATTAAAGCAAATTATTCCCATCGGCAAACGAAATGAGGAAATGTGTACAACACTTTATTTCTGGTCAATTAAATCAAAATTACCTTCAGGAAACACAGATTATACAAACTCATTCTTAAAAATAATCAACGACTATCATTTTACTTTAATTGGGGATAATGATCGGTATTTAGATATTTCGATATAAATGAATTGGTTTATTTATATTTTTAGTTTATTCTGATTTAATGTTAAAAAATAGTTTGTCCACGGAAATAGAAGCCGTCTGAACTAAAATGAATGTATGCATATATATGCCATATTAAAAGCTTTTAAAAAACAGTTGTAGTTAAGGAAAAAAGTCAAACAACCTTTGCAGTAAATACTTTAAATCGTACTTATAACGGCTACTTCAAATACTTTACATTTTAAGATGGTCTTATAAATTAAGGTTTAAAATTAACGGACTAACAAAATTTGATTCACTCACTCTAAGCTTTATATCTGTAAAGTCGTCAATATGATGTAGCACTTAAGTTGTATTTTAGGAAAAAGGTCTGGGAAAATTATATAAAAGAAAACGTTTGTAGTAAATACTTATTAAAAGCAATACTTGTCCATTTGCTTGAAAACGTACTAATTACATTCACTTCAATTTTTTTCATTTTAAAGATGTTTTTGTACATGCATATTACGCTTTAACGGACTAGCGAAACTGATCCATTTTCCGCCTTTTATCTGTAAATTCGTCAATATATTGTAGACATTCTTATCATGTTAAGTTAAAGTATTTATAAAAGCACTCATAAACAATCTAGACATACTTCAATTTTTACAGTGATGGTTAATTACAAAAAGTACAGTTAGCTATTATCTCATTTAATTAAACTCACCAAATTAAATCTATTTGAGATAATCAATCAATACTTAATAAATCATGATGTTTTGTTAGACAAATGACATTACTACATGTAGAACGCACAGTATTATTTATTAATCTGCATTATTTTACGTATTTTTAATCACTAATGCTGATTATTCCTTTGAGCTTTTCTTTTGAAATAGACGCATTATTTATTGTTGAAACTAAAGCATCTAATTTTGACATTGCAAGTCGGCTTTCCAATGGCAGATCTTTTTTTAAAAGTTCAGAAAATCTTTTAAGACATATTGGAGACATAATTTTTGGACCATTTTATCTTGAAGTAATTATAGTGTATTCATCAAAAACCTGTAAAGTTTTATTACGTTTTGCAATTTTCATAGTTTGGCTATTACGTATTTCTGTTTTTATTATATTTGTATGTGTACTATGCTTTGATTGTACATTAGCGTGTCAGAAAGGGCCATGATGCTATT
This sequence comes from Ruditapes philippinarum, assembly GCF_026571515.1. Lineage (NCBI taxonomy): Eukaryota > Metazoa > Mollusca > Bivalvia > Venerida > Veneridae > Ruditapes > Ruditapes philippinarum. Next base: position 107,329 of record NW_026856438.1, read on the forward strand.
TCAAGACAATCGTTTTTTGCTTATTATTTAATGATTGTATTCTATAGCGTCAAACAGTGACACGGATTATAGAATTACACTTTAAAGAGATAGGAAGGTTATTATAGATTACTATGTCTTCTAGAAATAATACAATTATAATGATTTGAACCCTAAAACAACTGTTGTTATTAATATCAGACAAGGAAATACTACGATTACAATAATAAATATAGTTGTGCAGAAGTTTATAGGATATCTACGGCTACGAAATGGACAGAACGTCATAATCAGAAAATAAAAATAAAAAGAGCACCTGATAATTCACGTTCTACAGACTGCGATTTTTCACTTTTGCATCGACTTGAACATTGAGAAAACAAACAGGGATATTTGGTTTATAATGCTATTTGTTCGATTTACGAAAACAATGAATTAAAAATAAAAATAAGATAATAGTAAGGGGTCCAATTAAGAACGAAACCACGATGGTGAAAAATTTGAGGTACGATGTTGAAAATCCACGATAATGAAAAGTCGAAATTGCAAAACTAAGATGACGAAGCGATATATTTCTTTTTTTTCAATGACCTTATTTTTGACTTTTCGCTACTGGGTGTTGTTTTGTGATTTTGTACTTTCGACTTTCGACTTTCATTATCGTGGTTAAGCATGCGCACTGAATGACTGACTGAGAACTAACAACTTTGTTTGGAGGTGGATTGGCTAATGAATAAACATGTAATGATTACGTTATTACCTATAATAAATTAAAGATAACAAGCCAACAACATGTGTGAAACAAGCAAATAAACCAAAAAATATCAATACTCGTGTATCATAGTGTGTGTTTTTGTTAAAATTACCAACTGAACGATTAATATACAGGCTCAATTAACCAAGCCTGCAATTTTGTCTTTCAATTTAGGGGCGTAATATGGGGATTTAGTGCTTCTCTATTTGACTATACGATCTTTTTTAAGAAAACAGAACCTAAGAGCTTTTTCCATCCAACATGATATGACATACGAGGGCTGTTCAAAAAGTTCGTGGACTGCGGCTCTACCGTTCACATCTTTTAATTTGCGTATATGATTTTACAAGAGACATATATGAAAATATGTCCTTAATAAACAGTGAAAAAATCAATACAATATGTTTACAAATAAAAATTCTGTGACAGTAACAAATCACAAGGGGTGCACAATCCGGCGCACGCTGATGATGAAACAAAATGACGTTCGTGACGTCGCAATACAAATGAAACATTTTGCCAGCGTCATTGTTTCTGAAAGTACTCTTTTTAGTGTTCAATATCTGCGGATCATATACCAAAACCATTTCTCTGTTTGCGATGATGACCCGAGATATAAAGTGGTCATCTATTCGCTCCATTCTCCGTATAAAGGTCCGAGTGCCGCATACTTTCCGCTCTTTATTGGGATTTATTAGTAATTTCGACACTAAACGGACAGTGTTATTAAGTTAATTCAATTGTTGATTGATAGTATCAATTTGAAACCGCCCTCGTCCGATCTTTATACAATATATTTTATCAACTGACAATTATTCTATGCGGTAAATCTACTGAACACCGGCTAGAATTAATTATCAAACTGATAATAATAATAATAACTACAAGTATTTATTGTAAATACGCATATATCCTGATGAATGAAATAAAAATACTATTTTAATTAAAATAAATTGTTTTGTCAGAATTGAATGCATACACCCGATGCAGAAATTAAACATGTCTGACATCTCGCAAAACTGTCATAATGCCTGAACTTCTGTAGATCTTTTGCAATTGACGTTACAAACGTCCCAACAATAAGCCGCTAAAATTATCCGTCGCTCTTTCTGTCTGTGAGCATGTATTTGCCGTATTTGAATCGCTTGCGCGACCTGCAACCAAGAGACTTGCTCGACAACTCATTGTTTTTCGTTAATTTAATCACCTTATAAAAATATAAAGGAGTATACCACATTTATTGGTAAAAATTTCCGAAAGAGCGAATTTCTAGTTTTTAAACGGGGTTTATACTTCCCAACTTACCCGTCTGTCTACTACTGCTCAAAACCTGTTTGTTCAGCTATTCAACGTCCAAACGACGCCAAAAGTCAGATTTATTTCATTTAAATATTAATAGATGATTACTTGTATTTAACTTCATAAAACAATCATTTAGTTTGTTTCAACATTTTTTTATATTTAAACATTATATGAAAATTTCGGCGTGCGCCGATGTTGCGTTGCCATGGTTATTAAAGTGCACATAACTCGTAAACTAAAAAAAGTTAACAATAAAAGTAAATCTTACATTTGAAAATAAAGACACTCTTTCGATTCATATCCACTAAGGGTGTTTTTATGAACCAAGTAAAAAATGACAGCAAATATCCACGAACTTTTTGAACATACCTCGTATACATCATTTTCTATATATCTGAATTCAAGACCGTCATGTGTCGTATTGTAAAAGCAAACTGATGTTAAGTCAATAGTAACCCGTATAAATTGACAAGTTGAGGAATGAGTTATTCCTTTGACCTTTTGTAAAAGTCAGTATCCTCATCATCGTTATTCAAATAATCAGAGAGTGAACAAATTTCATTTCATGACTGTATAATCCGATAAGAAACCTCGACAATTTGTCTTGATCTACATAGCGATAGAAAAATGTCAGGACAAATAAAGACATACAATAATCGTGAATGTATGAAAAGTATAGTATGCAAAATAATACTAAATTACTATAGAAAGACAAGTACACGTTAGGGACGTTATTTTAATTATAGTGTATTGTGTTGCTTGTTGATTTTGTTATAAAACTGTCCTTGCGTCATTCAAACTGTATAATTCTAACACTCTTCGAGATTTTTTTCACTAATAAAAGACAAAGAAGGAAAAAAAGGTGTTAAACTGCTTTTGTCGTTTTGATGCGAAAAAATAACCACTCAGGCCTACGGCCTTCGTTGCCAGTTTCTACACAACAAAACTCCAAACCGGTGTGTTTAATATACGATAAAGACTGCTAAGAATGATATTATTTCTTAAATAAAACTAAGTGCTTGGCTCGATCGTTTGTATTTATGAAGAAAAAAGGCACTTATGCACAACAAGCTTTCTTATACATTCATTCAAAACAAAGAACTTGTGATTTACAACAACAACAACAAAAAACATAGGTATACTTTTGGAACCTAATAAAATATGATTTTTTTGTTTCGATTTTACGTGGCAGCAATACAGAAGAGGTCATAAGACGCCTTTTCAGCTTTATTGGTGGAGGAATACCTCAGATGCCCCTCCGTGCGGTATTTGAAGCACAAACGGACACCTTAGTAGAACCGTCGACGTGCCATTAGGTATCTGAATAGCTTCGTCACATTAAAGAATGCCTTGCCAGTGAGGAGCAATGGTTTGAAGAGAATGACCTTAACCTCTTGGCCACAAATGCCCCAAAATTGATAAATCGTTTCAGTTATAATGCGACGCAGTAATTGGAAAACCTTAATGTTAAACTATAAGACAAAGGGATAATAAGTTAAAAAACAAAACTAAACAAACAAACAAACAGAAACAAAAAAACATAATAGTTACCCGTTATATGAATCACTATAAAATGTTTTATTTTAATCTACAGGAGAAATATAAGAATGGTTATTTTTGTCAAAAGTATAATGATTTATAGCAAAATAATCAACTGAAATAGTTTAACGATATATAGCAAAAGATAGAGTCAAAGATATCCAATTGGATAAAAATGTGATTGTTTTGCAAGACATTTGATTGTAAAAGTAAAATATGAAAGTATTAGCTGTAATACTTCTTCTGTTGCTACAAAGACACAAAATTTTTATAGTACATTGTACCGATTTATCTTAAGGTTATAACGTCTTTATTGTGAAGCCTTTAGGGTGTATTTTCTATTACTAAAATGTTCTCCAATTAAATGTGTTTCTTTCTGGTTCTTGCATTTTCATGTTGTCAGGCTGTGATGGCATTTTGACGTTTAGTAAATGAAAAGCAACATTAATTTTATAGTTTGATTCTGTAATTGTCTGACGAAATTAATGATCTTTTAGGAATTAAATTAAATGGCAAAACTTCTTGATTCCTGTCGTTCCTATTTTTTTTCTGAAACGTCATGAAACCTTATAATTGTTTAGAACATTATAGCATTATTTGCATATGAATTAGGAAAGGAATAGAGCAAGGAAGCAAGGAAGCAAGGAACATTACCTGTAGACATTACCTCATACAAAGACACAGTCATATAAGATGATAATTTACGATTCTACGCATCTTAGACCTCCTTTATAGATTTCCCTATGAACAATGTAATCGATTTATATCAACATTAGATAGTGTTTCGTAAGACAAACATCTTTATTTCAGTTAATGCACGTACGGGGCATACTAATTAAAGCAACTAACGGTTGTATTATTACCAATATTGTCTCAATATAATTCCTTTTCAGATAAAGCTCGTAATCACCAAAATTCTGGGGGTTTATGGATGACGGTTTTGCTTTAAACACGTCAATCTTTTCTTTCAGTCGATCTTAATAAAGATGAGATGAAACAGTTAACAAACGCTTACACAAACCTAATACGTTAAAACAAAATCGAAGGCATGTTTAAGGTGGATGGCTTTTCACGTGTGTTTCACTTGTCGGACTAGTAATCTAAGGATTGATGGCCGCGTGGGTTCAAACCCCGTCATGAGCGAGCCGTTGTTTCCGTGAGCAAGAAACTTTACACTCATCGCTTAGTACTGGTTGGTTCCAGGAACGGATTCGAGAGTGTTTCAATAAGCTTATGGCTTCCAACACAATCGAACTATCGAAATTCGTATATGCTATTTAAATAAATAAAAAGTCAGCTGAATGGTTTTGTAATTGATATAATAACAAATGTTGATGATACAATGCAGTAACAGTATACCAATATAAGCAAACAAAGACTGTTCATAATTAAAGACAGACTTAATTCACTTTGAACTAACGAAATAGTTTTTTTATGAATTTTAACAAAGATACCAAAATTGTTAAGATCTATGGCAACATATGTATTCAAATCCAATAAGTTGTTTCAATGTTTCAGTAGCTAACACACTTATCTTTTTAGGATTAAAACGGTAGGTTACACCCTTTACTTTCAATTGGCGTTTTCCGGTTATTTATTTACATAATATTTTGGATGAATAAAGTAAATGATTATAAAAATATTTGAAAGTAATATCTTTTACAAATGTACGGAAGCGTCCTGTTGCCAAGTCATTATGTTGAACTTCTATAAATTTTACTTCAACATAGAAGATGAAGAACACAACCTAATTAGGATATTATAACTCCTACACAGGTCTTTATAACTCCTACGTAAGAGATTTTTTTCACTTCTTAAACAACAACAACAAAGGAAGAAAGAAAATAAAATTTAATGATATATTTTTATACTCCTATGAGAGAAAAATATAATAATGAGATAATAACTGAAACATACAACTTTATAACAACTACTCTTACGTAGAGGATAAACAAGTTTAGGATATAAAAAAGCTTTATAAGGACTTTTTAGCTCCTACGTATGAGAAAAATAAACCTAGTTTGGAGTTTATAACGATGGAGATATATGGAATTATAAGAACACTTAAGGCCTTTTTATCTTTATCTCTTCCTGGGACTTTTTCTATGTAGGAGTTATTAAGTCCTACAAAGTAGTTACATACTTTTTATAAGGCTTTAAATCATTCCCGTAGGATTTATATTATTTTCAACCATTATGAATCGACACCAAGCCGCTTCCGTACTAAAGATAACAAAAAAAATAGATTTAAACGTTTAAGTCGCTTGAAATAAAGGTCAGGTAGGTTATCAGTAAATCATATATATATCAGACAAAGAATTTGTTCTAGCAAGTTACTGAGCAATATCATTGTAAGCATGAAGTCATACATAGTCATACTGGTGTTAGTGTTGTTTACTGTTCATGTTCAAAGCAAGGGTCTTAAGGAAAAGATTGAAAGTCTAGAAAATATGGTGACAGGTTTAAAAACTGATATTCAACAGTTAAAGACGGAACACCAACGAACAAAACGAGGTAAGTCACTTCTTATGTTACACTGTAATTGTCCTTAGACAATTTCATTGGTTAAAGATAAATGTTTCTTTAAGTACGCACAAAAATTATTTTCTCCACAATTTTGTACTTTCTCGCTGTTCAGACAAGCTTGCTTTCAACATCCTTTTTGCATTATCCATTTTGCTTGTTTTTATATTAAGTTAAACAATGTTTCGCGTTTAAATAAATTTAACTACATTTATAAGAGATAAAAAAGCCATTAAAGACGTTTGAATTACTAAACAAGGTTTTTAGATACATTTCATAATATTTCAGTTTCAGTTTATATTTTTTAACAAATATAATTCCTATTGACTAGAAGCGGTATAAAAGAAATAGCAAATTGATTGATTAATCAACATAAAAGAGAAATACATAATTTCGAAAATATGAAAATAATGAAATAACATTTATATAATTTAATAATTATACTATTTTGAGTTTTGATGTTACAATGTAATGTCTTTAATTATGTAACTATTAAAAACTCAATGTACACAACACCAAATATCATTTCAATCTAAATATAAATACATTAAAAAAGAGACATAATATTTAACATGGTCCATGTAGAGATGTTATATTTCCGGTTCTTAAAGATAGATCAGCGCGACATATTTGTTCTGTTTTTTGTTATAGTTTATTCCATTTTTTCAAATTGTGTGGTTCCATTATTCCTAATGTAATTATGTTTTAATTTAATGATTTATATTTTGACGTGTCTGTCTGTGGTATGCAGGTCTCATACCCCTTTTCAAAATTCGGTTCTTTTTTATTTCGCCAGAATTATTGTTTTACTTTTTATTGTTGGGAACATGCATTTTTACACTGTGTCGTGGAATGACTTTAAAGTGTCACATTAAAGGTTTCATGATTGTCATTGAAAGAACACATCTGCGGATGTTTCTGAATTCAAATTGTCACCATTGCCATGTATAAATGTTGAATACTGTTCAAGACGGTGTTAAGGGGCATTGACGGTTGCTTCCATTTACCTTTACTGTTCATGAACAGACGACAAAATCAGACCGAGCTTAAAACATTTTAAATTTTGCTGTTTTAACGTTATTTATTTTTTCCTATAACATTTTGAGGAAAACAATTTAAATGCTAAGTGAATAACTTTTTTTGTGGTATGGAACGTTGAATGTTAAAGTGTCTTGCATAATGAATGTAAATATGTTATGCATATATGCACTTTATATTTATTTTAGCTGCAAGTGGAAGCACAGTGGCGTTTTCAGCCCATGTGAATTACGACGACAGCTTGACGACTGGACAGGTCATCGTATTCGACACCGTGCAAACGAACATCGGCAACGCATATGATAATGTCCAAGGAAAGTTCACATGTCCTGTAAATGGAGCATATCATTTCACAGTATCAATTCTGTCACACGTCAACCATTTACTAGAAGCATTCATTAAACATGAAGGTACTTCGGTAGCTGGTCTTTATACAATTGGGGCTGGTCCTGGTATCGACGATCAAAGCTCAAACTCTGTCGTGGTTCACTGCATGGCAGGTCAACAGATTTGGGTAGAAAGTCAAAATAATTATCTGATCAACGGGGAACGAGTTGGATTCACACTTTTTACGGGCTTTCTTATTGCTGCTGATGTGGAAACAGAACCTGTTGGGTAGTGCCTGTTGGCCACGTTTTATGACCATTCTTCTAATGTTACTATAATATTATTTGAAACTGACATGTCTCCTTTTTCAAAATGTGAAATGCTTACAAGAAAATTTTTTATTCATACATTGTTTGATTTAAACAATAAACATTTAATTGAATGATGTGTTTTTCCCCTCTGTGTGTGTATGCGCGCATGCGCGTGTGTGTGTTCGTGTGCATGTGTGTTTTAAAAAATGTAGCATTAAAACATTCTTACAACTTAATGCTAACTTGTTACAAACTATTCACAGAGTGTTATATATACTATCGTATCTTCCTCCGAAATATAAGAGCATTACAATTCTCAAAGATAGATACTTCATGTATAGAGTTCATTATAAGAATTTTCAAACATTTTTAGCGAGATCGTATTTTAAAACTATTATAGTCTGTTCTCAAACAAATATGTAACTTGCTATTAAAGTTAAATTACCCGCGATAGAATGTAACTTGTTGCGGAAACCTTTGATAATATATAAAACATTGTTTTACACCGATTCTCTATCCCTTTGATTAGATCAGCGGGATTTTGGAACAATGTAAGATATGAAACTCTGGTACCCACGTCAGTATTCCTTAAAGTTATAAATTCAACAGATTCAAGAGGCATTAATTTCTTTGGGTTTCTTTGTATTAGACGGACAATTAGAATTTCGAATTCATTGTCATCTCCAGTCGGTAACGGACTCATTTGTTATGTCAAGAATGACTTTTTTGCAACATCATTGATCTCAGTTACATAAACATAAATTATAATATATAAAATAACGGTTAAACAAATGATAATATCATTAAATTCGCATACAAATAATAAAAGAAATTAATACATACATAAGTTAGAACATAGGTCAAGGTAACAGAAAAAACAAGAAAAAAAAAACAACTACAAAGGTAAGAGTATGACTACAACAAGCCAGAAACTTTATATCTAAGATCACAGAAATCTGTCTAGAACTACTGGCATTTTATATTGTTGTCAATAAAGTAACAAGGTGTATAGTTATTATAAAGGATGATAAGAAGGATCGGTATTTATACAGTCAGGTAAAAAACCCAAAAAACAATACAATGATTTTGTTTAAAGTGATCTATGTTTACAAGGATAGCACATTAAGCTAGAAAGCATATTTCAAATGGGGTCTGATAAATGGAACAAGATAAAACCAGACAGACTTTTATTTTTTATAAGAAACAATAGATCACAAAATGATCTAACTGACAGATAGGTTAAGCATTTCTGAATATCGGTTTATTACATAACAGTGTTTGTAAATGAACATGCAAAATATTTCGACAGCATGCTTTATTCCTGAATATATATATTGGCTAAAAGCAAACGAAGCTAGCATATTGAAATCATGCCGAAATGCCTGCCTTGCTTGCTTACAACGATTAAAGCAACATGCTAATTATCATGAAAACTGTGAGACTGCATAAAAAGGTAAAGTTTTGTGATCTGAACAAAGAAAGTAATTTGCACGTTGCAAAAGAGCTTGTTCAATCCACATCAATGACCAAAATTATGTAAAATTATGCATAGATAGTCCTTACTGCGTTAGTCACTGAGAAAAAATATGATGATAAAAATTGCAAAGTCATAAATAGAGAAAAACAGAATCCCTAAAGAAAGCTCAACACGTAAAAATTGTTTGATTGAGCCTGTTCATAAACCGCACATAACATGTAAATTATTACTTGAGTCTTGAACATGTGTGATTTTCTTAAAAGTTCAATTTTCTTAAGTCTGATTGTTTTAAAATTTGGGTTCATCTGGAGGCATACAGCTTGTACCTGATTTTAATCATGTTGGCCACAAACGGTTGCCCTTTATTCAATACAAGGAAGACAACGTCAAAAGATAAATAAAGTTAAATTTACATTATCCAAAAACTTGACATCCGAATGAAATTTAAAACTCTTATTTCGTTATTTGTAAAAAGCGATGTATTTTTGGAAACAGTGCTTTTTGTTAATTCAGCTGATAAGTTGCCTTTAAGGGTTTGGACATTGCAATTGCAGCCACCGTTTATTGCAGCCACCGTAAAACCAAACCAAAAGCATTATGCATAATATAGTTATTGTTCTGTGAAATGTTATGCATTGTAGTCTATAGTTATGTGGTTGATGTAGTCTATAGTTATGTGGTTGTTGCATTTGTCGAGTGCAATCTTAAGATTCTTTTTAAATGTTCATATTTTAACACGACGACACAAATGTGTAATCGAAAGCTACAAACTGTATAAAAATATGAAGAAAAAAAACAAGATCAACAAGACAGAACGGCGATAAATGAACGCAACCCCACACGCACGATCCAGCAACATAGGAACACCGGCACGGATCCCAGCAGATCACCAAACAATAACATGACAGTCAAAGCAAGAACAAACGAGGTGATAACTTTAAAAAACATAATAATACAAAATACGCAATAGGACTCAGTATGTGATAAAATATTAAAGAACATTATGTAAATATGATATATAGCAATGGGGCAAATTATGAAATTATACAGATCATATTATGTAAATATGATATACAGCAATAGCACTCAGTATTTAATTCTGAAGAGCAATTCATATTTAATTTAAAGTTTGTCCGGATTCTAAAAAAATAAATCTTAATATTACAAGTTTCATAATATCAAGGCTATCCATCACTAGTGATTTGTACGGAATGACAAAAAGAAGGGTCAAAGTTCTTTTCATAATTATATTAATACATTTTTCTCTCTTACTCGTCCGTTTGTCACCATAATGTCAGCCTTGCTACATCATGTACATGTATCAATTATTTTGCCTTGAACAGTATTTCAAGTTGCCTAAGTAGGCTTTTGATCCAGGAACTAAGGATGGGTTACCGTAATGGGATACCGTTATAGAAAACCCAGCGAGTTGAAGACAGTGATGCCGGACCATTTTCATTCACCTTAAAGGCCACTTCATCATATTATAACGTCATAATTACATTAAAGCGGGGCAAACCTTGATCATCATCAACAGTTTCTTGGTTATTGTCATCAATATAAATTCAAAATCCAGAGCAAGTATGTAAGGAATTCAGTTAAAATTATTTGATTAATGCAATTCTATTTTTTTTTTATTCGATTTATCTTTGTGTACTTTGTGTACACGTCAAACAAAAAAACCATCAGCCTTATCATGATTTTATAGTATTTAAATATGAATTATAAAAACGAATGATATGAGTTTATTCTACGATATTGTGACCGTTAATTATCTAAATTGTACAACTCATCGAAGGATAATGCTGTAATCAATGTAATAGTTTAGGCCTAAAAATATTATGTGTTTTTTTTTCTTCCTCTTTCTAGCCACCGAAATCACTGGCACCAAAATGTAAAAAGATGAAACGAATCGTTTTCATATTGTTCCTACAATCAATGCAACGGCATTAAAATATGATAAACAAGATCAATAAGGAAAAGCGGCGTTCAATGAACGTAACCCCCATACGACCAAGTGGCAAAAAGCCCAGGCGGAAAACGACAAAAGTGATAATATTGCAGGCCCGGTTTCATTGAGCCTGTTCTTAAACGGTACTGAAAAATTAATATTACCGTCCACGCCCGCTAGCACCGGCCTAAGCAGAATTGAACATTTGAACATGAAAATTTTGAATTTACAAACATCCGCAACGTTTTCAAACCGAGATTGGTCGCGGGAGGAAAAACGGCGTTATTTTAATGGCTGGCATAATGCAAGTAAACCCATAGTAATAAGATAATCTTACAGCTTTAAAATCATTAATATTTTCCCAATTTAACCTTTCCTTAATTATTTCCTAATTGCGGAAGTTCAAAACGTTAACAAAGTTTGGGCATGTTCAAAATTGGTAGTGTAGGGTTACATTTTATACATATATCATTGTATTTGAGTAGAAACGATCATTTTCCTTGTGAGCTGAATGTTATTATTTGTTTCTGAGCAATCATTAATGGGAAAACATTTTTCATAAGGATGATGTTATAGATTTAAAGGTTCCTCATTTTTGAAAAAAGGGCTCTTCTAACATTCAAGCTTAAGTTCAGAAAAGTGGCAAAAACTCGTTTACCGTACGGTAAAGTTTGTTTAAATTTTGCATACAGGTGTCCTTTCAGGCATACATCTGACCTTGTTTTCAATTGTTTAGTTCGTTAGTGTGCCCGTTAGGGTGGTCAAACCTTAATAACTTGTATGATGAGATAATACATTATTGCATTGTAATTTCTATAAGAAACGGAAATAAACGGTAACAGTTTTAACCAAACTTTAACTATTGTGTATTCATACAAACTGTTTCTATTTTTTCACAAAAAGGAAACATAATGATAAAAAATGTGCCATTAAATCACATTTACGTCAGCTGAAAGAATAATTTGTCAATAACATTTCCTACAGTAATTGGTAAAATGCCAGTCGGAATCAATTATTTTGACGACTTTGAGGACAGAACAAAAAGATGATTATTTATTTTTTAAATTAATTTATTCTTTTTTGTGAATGTTTAATGACACATGTCAAGTTTGGTAGGATTAAAGAAACGATTGATAACATTAATATTCCATCAGAATAATATAAACAAGCATATGTTTTGTTGGGAATGCACAATTTCACTCTACATAATGAATACTTGCACAATTTGTATTTTTTATTTGAATGCTTTTTTAGTTGAAACCTATTTCTTTTCTAATGTACATTTCTATGGAATAATACTTACATTAATACAAAATAAATATTTGTTATTTTATTCATATTTTTAATAAGGTTTTCAACGAAAATTGGTTAATGTAATGAATAACATGACAAATGCAGACACGGTTTGATTGGGTCTGTTAATGAGGAAGACTGGAAAAGTCCAACATCCAACACGCCCCTTAACACCGGCTTAAACGGTATCCAACCTACCAATGAGTTGGTACAATATAGTTCGACAGTGTGTTGCTTTTAATAAGACTTCATTTTTTTGTTATTAGCATTTTTTATTCTGCTGTGGTAAGTTATCATTTCAAGTTTTATCATCGCATGTATTTACATTCAAAATACATATCAAATCCCTATATCACCCATATACAATGTAGTCCCATTTTCATTTTAAAAATGCAAATGCGTATGTTAAGACTCCCAAAAATCATATAAAATCCTTATTGTGATTGATGTAACAACGTTCTGTCAAAATATCAAAATATGATGGTTTGAAATAAAGAGGTCATTATACATTATACATTGATGAGAACAAAATTGATTCTATTTGACTCGTGCACTGCTGCAAAACCTTTATTCGAATCGCCTATCGCCTCCTCCAATATAGTTTTTGATAGCTGTGTACTCATCCAACATAATGCATATTGTTCTTATCAATGTATTATTATTATTCACTGTTGTCTCCTTTAAACTATCTAGATATATCCTTTTTATGAAAGGGACTCCAATGAGGTGTGTTTTTCTTCTTCTTTTTTTGTTATTTTTTGTTGTTGTTGTTGTTCATTTTTTGCATGACAGGACTGGAAGTAACTTTTTGGATTTATATTGAATTTGATGGAGGTCTAGATAGCTTCTGTGCAAACTTTCAGATCATTCCGTTACCTCGTTTTTTCCAAAATGATTATTCTAATTGTTTAAAGGAACCCCAAAAATTAAAAGTGTTACACACTTTTCACTGTAATCGGCCAAAGTTAAGCACAACAATACAATGTTCAATTTAATTGTGTGTATTTTTTTTTTTATCTTTTGCATATACTCTTTATCTCTTAAATGTCCCAGCTGATCTATGTAAGAAAATTCAAATTTAATGTTTTATGCTTTTGGACCTCAGGGATATCCTTTAAATACTTTTAACCTTAAACGATTGTATTTAATTACATTCCATAAAATTCAGTTCAATAAAAGGTTTCAACGAATTCGGAGGCAGAGACTAAAAGAGAGCATGTCAATCAAATTAAAGTATAAAATATTACATTTTAGGTCGTTGACTCGTTCTACTCGTCAAAAGTTACTCGATTTCAAAACATTTTCATTACTATAATTAACATGTCAATCGAAATAAAATTGGAATGTATTACGTTTTAGGTGGTAGTTGACTCGTTTAACTCGTCAAAAGTAATTCGATTTAAAAGAATCATTACTATAATTAAATTGTCTCTCTTAAACGGAATGATCTTAGTGATAAAAAATGCTTTGCTGTTTGCAGAAATAATTAAGTTTAATCAAAATAATACTCACTTGCAACATCTATGAGACGCCATAAGAGATTTTTTTCTGCAATCAACTACTTTTATAAGTATCCAATAATTTTGATATCGGTATTTTACTGATATAAAACAAGTAAATAGTATAAAACATTTAGTTGATATGTAAAAAGTCAAGAAAACGAATTTTGACTTTAATTGGTTGTAATAAGAAATGAAAATCAACAACATTTGGTTATCACATTATAAATAATAATAATAAATATTATTATTATAAAAAAAAACATATGACTGCTTATACGTTGAAATTACATTTTGCCGAATGATATCGTTCAATTTTTGCATTGGTGCATTTGAAGCTCTACTTTGCACGTCTTTGTGTGAAATACTTTTAATGCAGAAATGTATTGAATCTTGTAGATTTTTCATGAATATGTCTTATTTGAGTAAGTGAAATATAAACTGTGTTTGTGAAACTGCATTCCTTTAAATTTGTTGAGTTCATTTGGTCTGTTCTTATAAAATTGCCAGTTTTGTAGAGACACTATGTAATCATACTGTGATTAACTGTAGTGTCTTAAGATTAAAATATAACACATTTTCTATTTGTATATTTTAAAATCTCAAACAAGATTGTGTAGTAATTATTAGGATTTTTTTCTTCAAATATTAAATTTGAGCATTTGAGCATAATACATGTATATCTCTATATTCAGTACCGATGTTTCCATGAAAACAAGAGTTTAGTTATTTGAATGTAGAAAAATGCTCTAAAATTTTCTCTATTTGATTGTATAATTGTTACCTAAAGCCGCTATGCGCTTATAATTTAGAGAAACGATGTGGCGGCAACTTTTACTCCGCAGAATTTGGCAAGTATCAGAATGGGTTTATTCCTTTCACTTCTGACATTCATATCCCTCAACCGTCATTATTCTAAAAAAAGGAAAGTTTGAAACAAAATTACATCTTAATGACCGTATAAGCCGATAAGAAACCTTTATCATTTGTCTTCATCTACATAGTGATTAGTAGGTGCCGCACTGAATAAAAATAGTTCTTGAGCAAAGTACATCCTAACCGACATAAAATAGTTCTGGATACTTTAGATAAAGATATCAGATAAAGCAATAGTCAAGTGTTATAAATTTGTTATAATTTTTTATATGTTTTGTATTTTTTATTTTGTATTTCATCGATTACTTAACAAATCTCAAACTAGGAAATTGTACTTTTTTATTTTATTGTGCTTTTTTGTAATTATAAAATTTCACACAGCGTCACTATAACATATGTTTGCAATAAGAGCTAAACAACTGCTCTTTTTTTAATTAAAGGCTTTTTTGTGTGTGTTTTTTTTAATTTATCACAATTAGCTTTGTTATAGCATCGTACTAATTAAAGTGTACAGGACACAGCTGCGTTTGTGTTGTATCTTGGATTTCTTCATGATTCTGTTTTAGAAGGAATAAATTACGAAAAGAAAATAAGAATACATTTATCACTGAATAAGCTTTTTATTGATTGTTTTTATTAATTATGTGTTAGAGAAAGGTAATTATTGAGTTGTGAAATGTTTAAATTTCTAAATTAAAACATGTAAACATGACCATGACATTTTTTGTTATCTTAATCACCATGTTATAAGATGAAAAATATGTATTAGCCTTTTCAATTTATTGAACAATTTTATAAGGACTGTAATAAACTTTACAGCATTCACAATTCTCCTGATGAATTGTAATTAAATGTTTGTTACAGTAACCTAAATTTCCTACACTTGTACTAATTTTTCAACTTGAAATAAAATGTTTGTTATTCAAATACCCTAAACATGCTCTACCATCACTGGTTGTAGTAAAGTGTTTATTTGCCGAATACCTTTAGCACGAATAAGTTTCACGAATTGTAATCAAGTGTTTTATTTATTATATTCATTATCTGTATATAAGTTGAAAAATATGGACCATTATCAAAGTTATTTAATAAGATGTTGTAATATCAATTACCCAGTAATGAGTTCTTACTTTTGTACTAGTGTTATCAACATATTGACCGAAAATTAATTCGGAACATTAATGTTAATCTCGCAGTCGTAGCCTGGTAAATAAAACATTTATTTATTTATTTATTTACTTATTTATTTATTTATGTATTTATTTCCTTTGTGTAAAAACAATACAAATTGTTTAATTAATCTGGTTGTCATTGTTTAATGAATTTTGCCTTGAAATGTCACTTACGTATCATCTAACAGATACATTAAATTTTGTAAATCTCCTTTCTTACAACAAATTGTCAATAAACATCAAATTTTATTTGGAATATTCAAAAGCATTTGAGAACAAGGGATATATTGAGGAAGCATTTTTAATATTTACTTTATTGACAAAACACATCTTTTCTCAAATTTATCATGTACGCTCCTAACACTGAAGGCTTATTATGAATGGTTTGACCATTGAAATGAAAAAAACGTATTTAAGACAAAAAAGAAGACGACTTGATAGAAATATATTATTGTTATCATTTACTTGAATCAACATTATGTTTGTCAAGAAATCTTTGCAGTGTGGTACTTTTCATAAAAATTATATTTGTTCTGTATTTAAGATATACGCATTTTATGTAATTTTAGTTGAAAGTAAATAAATCATTAACCCGAAATTGAAGGGACTTCCAAACAATGTTTAGTTAAAGATTTGACGGCTTGACTTTCACAGTTACTTCAACAGTTAAAATAATTTGTTAGTTCGAACAGTAAACAGAGCAGATAAACAAGTTTGTATAATCTACACCTAATGAGCTTATGTCACCGACTCGCACGTGGAAAACTTATTGCGATTCCACTCTTGTCCTAATATATTTTGTTTTTCCGTATGCGCAGACGACGAAATTTAGAAAATGTCTGTTATTTGACAGTCGAAATTACGATATAAGGTATCTTACTTAACAATTGCTATATACTTAAGTGAAATGTCTAAATAGTTCATTTCCTTTATATAGATTGTTTGTCTGTGGTCGTATGATGATCCCAATCACGTTTATTTTTAGAGCGAATCTGAAATGTTCTTATTGTTTTGTTGTGGTTAATGCTTCCGAGGGAGATATGTAACTCGCGCTAGTTTGCTTCCTGAAATTAACTTCTAGTGGACTGGTGGCATACGAAGAAGCATGACCTTGATACCAGTGTAGGTCAAATCTAAGATCAATGGCTTGAGAGACAAGCATCTTAGGCCATCTTAGGTCATCACTTCCTCAGCCAATTGCCACTATTGACATTGAACGAAATAAGGAAATAAGCGACACTTAAATCAGTTTGGTTATTTTTAACGATTATGTCCGTGCATGCCCTTTACATATCATACCTACTTGATTTGTTAAATGATAAGTAAATATTGCTGCAAAGCATTTATATTATAACCGTGTTAATTAAATTTAAAAGATCTGTTTTGATATTAATTTTAAGAAAGCATATTTTCAATTATCAATAACTGCATAAGCCGGTGCTGCGGGGGATCAATCGGACTTATACAGATTTAATTAAACCGAACCTGCAGCATCTTATATTTGCTGTTTTGAGGATTTCATTTTTTTCTATGTCGAAACCCGTTAAACGTCCGTTATTATTTATAATTTCTTCTTTTCCCCCTTTGGCTTCTATTATTTCAGGGTGAAAAAAAAAAACATTTAAAGTTTATTGACAATACAAGTTTAATATAATTTTGTTTTATAGGATGATTCCCGACAAATTACTGCCAACGGATATAATTAAATAAGATCTAGAGGTAATTCTAGCAAGATTTACTCGATCTTGATCAATCTCATTTTACTCAAGGGAAATGGGCTATTAGTTTATTGATTAATAAATTTGTAGATTAATACTGTAGATTAATATTGGCAAATATTATTAAAAGAAACTTCATGCATGTATAAGCTAGGTACAATTATTCCTGGTGGCATGAATTCCAAAATACTTTATTAATTTTGTAGATTATAATTCTTCATTTTAATATTTTTTTATTTTTTTTATAAAAAATTGTACATGTATTTTCTATTTTTTGCTTAATATGACTTAAAACTAATTTTATGTCAATATGTAGTTTATGCTGGTTTTCTTATTTTACATTGCTTTTTACTGCATCTCCACCAGTGTTTTGTATCTTTTATAAAGATCCTACATATAACATTTATACGCCAAATTATGTATTACATTTTGATGTCGTTGTCCTTGACGTCATATGACGTTGACGTCATTTCCTGTAAACAAAGTATACCTGATGAAGACTTTTGAGTCGAAACGTTGTCTATTTTTCAAATAAAATAATTACATTTTTAAATTGAAACTGGAGTTGATTTCTATATTCAAACTTAGATTAATACTGGAAATTCTAAACATTTTCATTTAACATTATTTCAAAGTTTATTTGCTACTCACTTTTTAATTCGTTTTTCGAAATATTTAATCGCATGGTGCGTAAAAAAGTAGAAGTTACTGCTTTCAATTATTAAAACAAAATTATTCCCCTTGGCAAACGAAAGGAGGAAATGTGGACAGCACTTTATTTCTGGTCTATTAAATCAAAATTGTCCTCAGGAAAATATATATTACTGTATACAAACCCTTACTTTTTAAAAAAAATCAACGACTATAATATAATTATTTTACTTAAATTGGGGATAATTACTGATATTTAGATATTTCGATATAAATTAATTGGTTTAATTAAATTTTTAGTTTATTCCGATTTAATGTTACCAATTAGTTTTTCACGGAAATAGAAGCAGTCTGAACTAAAATGAATGTATTTACATATATGCCATATTATAAATTTTTGAATAACAGTTATATTTAGGGAAAAAATCAAATTACGTTTGCGTAAGTACTTGAAAACGTAGTTATAACGGCTACCTCAAATTCTTTACATTTTAAGATGGTCTTATATATTCAGGTTTTAAATAAACGGACTAACAAAATTTGATTCACTCACTCTTAGCTTAATATCTGTGAATTCGTCAATATGATGTAGCACTTAAGTTGTGTTTTAAGTAAAAGGTCAGGGAAAATGATAAAAAAACGTTATTTATCAAAATTACGTTTTGTACATCATGCCATTTTCTTATAATTTTATAGTTTGGCTATTACGTATTTCCGTGCAGTTTGACGTCGTAGGTTTGAAATTTGTATAAATTGTGCACTAGGCTTGGTGTCGAAAGGACCATGATGCTATTTCAGGACAATCGCTTTTTGCTTATTATTTAATGATTCTATTCTATAGCCTAAAACAATGGCACAGATTAGAAAATTAAACACTAAAGAGATAGGAAGGTTATTATACTATGCCTTCTAGATATAATAAAATAATGATTTGAACCCTAAAGCAACAGTTGTAATTAATATCAGACAAGGAAATACTACGAGTAAAAGTATATATACATGTGCAAACATTTATAGGATATCTTTGGTTACGAAATGTTAAGGACAGAACGTCATAATCAGAAAATAGGACGGTATCTAATATTTAAAAGAGCATGGATGATAATCACGTGATATTTCACGTTCCACAGACAGCGAGTTACGTAACATCTTTTTTTCACTTTTACATCGACTTGACCATTGAGAAAACGGACATGGATATTTGGTATATAGTGCTATATGTTCGAGTTACGAAATCGAAAACAATGAATTAAAAATAAGATAATAGTACGGGGTCCAGTTAAGGCACACACATATCTCGAAACAAAGAACGAAAACGATGGTGAAAAGTCGGAGGTACAATGTTGAAAATTCAAAACAAAGATAACGAATGTCGAACTAGCAAAACCAAGATGGTGAAGCCTCGTTAAAAATATGTTTTCTCCATGACCTTATTTTTGACTTTTTTTTGCTAAATTGTTTTCTAAATTGCTAAAATTTTTACCATCGTGAATTCGTTATTTCGACTTTTCACTATCGTACTTTTGACTTTCATCATCGTGGTTAAGCATGCACACCGTATGAGAGCGAACAACTTCGTTTGAAGTTGGCTTGGCTTATGAATCAACATGTTATGATTATATAATCAACTAAAACAAATTAAGGATAACAAGACAACAACATGTATGAAACATGAAAATAAACCAAAAACATATCAATATATCATAAAGTGTTTTTTTTTTTTTTAAATTTGATTTACCAACTCAACGATTGATATACAGGCTCAATTAACCGATATATATCATTTTCTATATACATTGAATCTCATTGAAAGACCGTCGTGTGTCCTATTGTAAAAGCAGAAAGATGTTAAGTCAATGTTAACCGGTATAAATTCACAAGTTGAGGAACGAGTTATTCCATTGACCTGCTGTAAAAAGTCAGTATCCTCAGCGTCAGTATTACAATAATCTGGAAGTGAACAAACTTCATTTCATGATCGTATAATGAGATTAGAAATCTTGACAATTTCTCTTCATCTACACAGTGATGGAAAATGGTCAGGACAAAAAGACATACAATAATTTGAAAATCTAAAAAGCATAACTTGCAAAATAATAAGAATTAATATAGATAGTGTAGAAAGTGTACGTTAAGGACCGTATCTCAGTTGCATGCTTATTTTGTTATAAAGTGTCCTCGTCTCACTCAAATATATCAATATATTAAAGTGCAAAGCTCGGTCGTTTATGTTTATGAACAAAATATGCATAACAAGCTGCGTTGTACATTCATTCAGAAGAAGGAACTTATTTACAACCCCCCCCCCTCCCCAAGAAAAAAAACAACAATAAACAAAAACAAAAAATTCCGCTCTATGGATCACTTTAAAGTGTTTAAGTTTCTTTTGGAGAAATATAAGAATAGTTTTTTTTTGGTCAACTTTAATGTATTATGATATCAAAGCAAAACAATCAACTGAAACAATTCGACGACATAAGGCAAAGGATAAAGTCAAAAATATTCAATTGGAAAAAAATATGAACTCAAAAAAATTTTATTTAAAAAATAAAGTATATGTATTAACAGTAATAATTCATCTGTTGCAACAAAGAAACAAATTCTTGAAGTACATTGTACCTTATTATCTTAAGGTTATAATGTCTTAATTGTGAAGTGAAGCCTTAATGGTGTATTTCCTTTAATTAAAATGTTCTTCAATTAAATGGTTTTTCTAGTTCTTGCAATTACATGTTGTCAGGCTGTAATGGCATTTGACATTAAGTAAATAAAAAAAAAACATTTATAGTTTGATTCTGTACTTGGCTGTCGAAATCAATTATCTTTTAGGAGTTTTATTAAATGGCAAAACTTCTTGATTCCTGTCGTTCCTGTCTTTTTTAGTGAAACGTCATGAAACGTTAAAAATGATTTAAACTTACTGTAATTCAGTTGTTTTTCTTTCTAAGGCTTCAGATGGTTTTCAGAATTTTTTCTGGGGAACAACTTCATTAAATTTGACTATATAGATTATTTGAAAATTGCTAAAATTTTAACCATCGTGCATTCGTTATTTCGACTTTTCACCACTGTACATTCTACTTTCATCATCGTTGTTAAGCTTGCGCACTGAATGAGAACGTACAACTTCGTTTGGAGTTGACTTGGCTGAATAAACATGTAATGATTGCATAACCAACTATAACAAATTAAGGATAAAAACATGTATGAAACAAGAAAATAAACAAAAAACATATTAATAATTATTGTTGTCGTTTTTTAAATTGTTTTTTTTTTCAAATAAATTTAGCAACTAGACGATTAAGGTTCACCTAACCGAGGCTGAAACCTTTTCAATTTAGGGGCGTTCTATGGTGATTCCGTGTTTTTCTAATTTATTAGACTTAAAAAAAAACATAACTCAAGTGCTTTTACCCCAAACATTATATGAAATATATATCACTTTCTGATTCATGACCGTCTAGTGTCGTATTGTTAAAGCAAAGACATGTTAAGTTAATGTTAACCCGTATAAATTGACAATTTGGAGAATGAGTTATTCCTTTGACCTTTTGTAAAAGTCAGTATCCTCTGCGTCATTATTCTCATAATCAAGAAGTGAATAAATTGTATAATCAGATTAGAAACCTCGACAATTTGTCTTCATCTACACGGTCAGGACAGAAAAAGACATACATGTACAATTAGCTTGAATATATGAAAAGTATTACCTGCAAAATAAAAGAATTACTATAGATTGACAAGTGCACGTTAGGGACGTTGTTTTAATAATATTATGTTGCATGTTGATTTTGTTATAAAACTTACCATGCGTGACTCAAATATATCGATTTCAATATATTTAAAGTTCAAAGCTCGATCGTATATATTTATGAACAAAAAATGCACTTATGCACAACGAGCTTTGCTATACATATATTCAGAAGAAAGAAAAGAGAAAAAAAGGCAACAAAAAAAAAAAAAACCCCAAAAAACCGATAGACATACCCTTTAACATGTAATAGTGGTCAGGTTCTAATGAGAATCAATGCTTTACAATGAGTATACTAATCAAATTATATTTAGTTTTATTTTAAGAATAACTATATTTATTAGTTGATTAAGATTATTTTTATGATATATTTTATATGTGGTCGATTATAATAAACGTAAACGTTTGTTAAGGACTAAGTCCAGTTTAATGTTTCAAGGCTAAGCCTTGTTGTACTGACCCGAGTAGGTACAGTACCTCACCTAGCTAACATTGCCAAAGTCAGCTTATTTATACAATTCAGTATTCACTACAACAATTTGATTGGTTGAGAATAATATTGTATATACCATGCAATAAGTAAAAAGACAGTAACTTTTAAGTTAGATTACCGTAAATACCCATCCTATTACAAACATATTTATAAAAATATGATGATAGTTACCCGCTATTTTAATCACTATAAAATGTTTCATTAGGAGAAACATAAGAATAGGTAAATTTGTGTCAGACGTTTAATGATATTATAGCAAAACAATCAACTGAAATAGATCGACGACATGAGGCAAAGTATAAAGTCAAAGATATCCAATTTGATAATAAAAAATATGATCTTTTTGCAAACAATTGGATTGTAAAATTGAACGTTAAATGTATTTACAGTAATTATTCATCTGTTGTTACAAGGAAACAAAATTCTTGAAGTACATTGTACCTATTTATCTTAAGGTTATAACGTCTTAAATGCAAAGCCTTCAGGGTGTAATCCCTATTTCTTAAATGTTCTTAAATTAAATGTTTCTTTTTTCTAGTTCTTGCAATTATAAGTTGTCAGGTTGTAATGACATTTTAACGTTTAATAAATTACGATTTTTTGATAATTAGGTTCTATAAATGGCTGACGAAATCAATGATCTTTACGACAGGATAATAATTAAATTTAATGCCGAACTTTCTAGATTCCTTTATTCACTTGTTTGTTTCTATTTTTTGTGCAACGTCAGGAAACCTTAACAAATTATTGAAATGACTGTTATTCAGTTGTTGTTTTTATAAGGATTCAGCTGGTGTTCGAAAATTATTACAGAGTACTTTCTTGGGAACAACAACATTAAATTTAACTATCTACTATCTATTATTCAGCCTGCTTCGCTAAAAGGGAGAGAATCGTATTTATAAACCGGGGTCGCTGCTTGATCAACGGGCGAGGCGAATGTTTTTCGGGACAATTGATCTCTGGCAATAACCAACCTTTCTTCTCCATATTTTATTAGGATACATAATTAAATGTCAGTACGAACAGTTTTATAGGTTTTCATGAAATCGATTTGTATCATGCAAAAAGCAGCATAAGCAATTCGTACGAAAAGGGTTTCGTACCACCTGATTTTGCAGAAAAAATATTAAAAAATCATAGCATGAAGAGGAGGAATAGGGGTTTGTTTCTCAGGATGCATAGCTGCGTGCCATCTAAAACAGTTTAAATAGTTTTAATTAAATTCACCTTGTGTTGTAAGAGGAAAAGAACAATATAACAACTGCAGACACTATGACAAGGGTATACGCTTGTTACGGAGGTAGCATAGTAACAGTCTAAGGATAAAGGCCAAATGAGACAGTCTGATACTGCCTAAAAGGAATAGAAACTTTCGAAGTCGACAGAGAATAAAATATTTCCATGCTATCATCAATGCTTTCAAATTGTGTTTTTCTTTTTTTCCCAACCTTCATTTGTCTACTTATATAGTTTTAAATAAATTCATTTTTATCATTCATGTAAGCACCATTGTCCTCCTACAGCTGTTACATGCCTCGCATCCAGGGGCATAAAATAAGTTGCTCTATTATATTGTCCCGCATGAAATTTTATATAATAATTTATTCCTTTCTCTAGTTGCTCTTGATTTATCTCACCTTTTCATGTTATTTTGTCATTCATTATATAGAAAAACATAAAAAGCAATATGGAAAGAGAACAATATTTTTCTTTCTTTATTTAAATAAACATTGAACGATATTGTTACAATGTCACATAATTTGCATGGCATGTGTTTATTGTACCTGAATCATCTTAATTATACTTTATATTGATTATCAAATTTTTAGTTTTATCAATAGATGCATTTTGCATTACTTTCCCACTACAACCGGTAACTTAAAGTATGATTTGTATATAATTGATCCAAGAACCATAATTCTCTTAAAGTATGTTAGGTATCAACATCAAAAATTCATTGAAGAGTAAAACAGTAACTCTACATCTATCTTGATAGCATCTGAGTTATAGTCTTTCGTTATAATACTAAATTAAATGAAAACCTTTTATTAATACACCGTTAAATACGAGTTAAAAACTTAAATTTTCGTTCAGTAGAGCACTATTTCATTTAAATATAAGATTTCAAATCCTATTTGATTGTAGAGTTTTTGTTAGAATAAATAGAGAATAAGTGTTCATTATTTAACGTAAATATTAATAAAAAGTGATTGCTGACAATTAAACATTTAGTTATATGTACCTATTAAAATGATTATTTTCTTTTCTCCTTATGTTTGTTCATGATATTAAGTCTACTATTATTTAACGTTAATCTGGTACAAATCAGTAGAGTTTAATTAATGGAGTCATATGTTATTAATCGTTTTTGAAGAATATTCATTTCCAGTTTTGATAGGGCATGGGTTCAAACCCCAGAAGATTTAATTTTGTTATTTTTTATTGGCCATGATGATATCTCAAGAAAATCGCATTTTGCTTATTATTAAATGATTCTATACTATAGCCTTTAACAATGACACGAATTACAAAATTGGGCACTAAAGAGTTTGCAAGGTTATTATACCAAGTCTTCTAGGAATAATAAAATAATGATTTGAACCCTAAGGTAACAGTTGTTATTGAAAACTCAAATTCAAAACCAAGATGGCGAAAATTTGATAAAATTCTTTTTTTCACCATGATCGTATTTTGACTTTTGCTTTCTTGGTGTTGTTTTGTTATTTTGACTTTCACCATTGTACTTTCATTTTTCATCATCGTATATTCGACTTTTCACAATCATGGTTTCGTCATTCGACCTTTCACCATCGTACTTTCAATTTTCATCATCGTGAGTAAGCATGCGCACTGATTAATATAATATTATTTATATGATATTAATATACTGGCTCATTTTACATGTTTTACAGAGCCTGCAACTTTCTTTTTAATTTTGCCTTGAGCGGCGTTCTTTTTTAATGTCCTTGTTTTTCTTATTTATCTGATTATATAACTTTTTTTTAAAGAAAACTGAACCTAAGATCTTTTACCATCCATCATGATATGAAATATAATTATATTATTTTCTATATTATCTGAACTCATGACCGTCATATATCATATTGTAAAAAGCAAAACGATGATAAGTCACTGTTAACCCGTAAAAATTGACAAGTTGAGGAATGAGCTATTCATTTGACCTATTGTAAAAGTCAGTGTCCTCAACGTCATTATTCTTATAATAAGGAAGTGAAAAAATTTAATTTCATTACCGTATAATTAAATTAGAAACCTCGACAATTTGTCGTCATAAACACAGTGACGGAAAATGGTCAGGACAAAAAAAAACATAAAAAATAATCTTGAATAAATGAAAAGTATAACATGTATAATAATAGAATTACTATAGATACCCAAGTGCATGCTAGAAACATTATTTTAATTATAGTGTATTGTGTTGCTCGTCGATTGTGTTATATAACTGTCCACGCATCACACGAGCTTATCGTTATAATTAAAGTACAAAGCTCACGTATTTATATTTATGAACAAAAATACAATTATGCAAAGAAACCTTTGTAATACATTCATTCAGAAGAAAGTTGTGATTTACAACAAATATAAGCATTCTCCTTCAATATAAAAATATATGATTTTTATTGGTTTGATTTTTTCGCGCCGCAGCAATGCAGAAGACGTCATCTAAGGACCTTGGTGAATGAATACTCTAGGTGCCCCTACGTGCAGTATTTGAGGGACGAACGGACACCTTAGTAGAACCACCGACGTTCCGTAAAGTATCTGAATAGCTTCGTCACATGAAAAATCCCTAGAGAATTTACAGCTGTCAGGGGCAATGGTTTGAAATGAATGACCTTAACCTCTTGGCCATAAACGCCTCAAAATTGATAAAAAGATACAGTAATGTAGGGAGGGTGATTTATGCCAAAATTACATCTTGCTTTCTTACGTTACATCGTGTGCTTTTCTAACTTGTACATCGTGCTTTCTAACTTGTACATTATGCATTCTGACATATATACATCTTGCATTCTGACTTTTACATGTTGCTTTCTTACATGCACATTATGCTTTCTGCTGTGTGCGACTTGCTTAATTTTTATGTTGATGTCGTTATTTAACGATCAATTATTATTCATTTGTTGATCTGGTATATTAACTCAATAAATTAACCTGCAACTGTTTTTATTTGGGTCTATTTACTCAGCTTGAATGACGAATGTCATAAAGGTAGAATGCGCATAGCCGAAAGCCGAATGCAGCAAGCATAATACAACGCGACATCTGGTGTAATAATATGTGACACCAAATTATGCTAACAGGTGGCGCTACAGTTATATTCTCGGTAAAGTCCGTATTGCGGTTCGGATTCAGTTTACCCAGTTACGTCCCTTTGTTTTTAAAATTTCCATTTGCACTCATGGAGGAAATATACAAAACGATTTAAACCAATTTTTATATTTATTAATGAAACTCTGTATTCCAGCTGACAATGACAAGTTGCCAACATTTCCAAATCAATGGTTTTTAGAATTTATTTTTATTCATCAACAAAATAATTATAAAATAGAACAGTTTGTTCAACATTGTTCAAAGTTCTTTGGCCATAAAAAACTTCTTATTAAAATATTTCATCCTCTTGAAAAGTTCTTAAATTTTGACATGGCTTATTTCCAATACCTGTGATCATCCACAACATTTTTAATGTATTTCTATTAATTAGGACATTTTCTCGCCTATTTTCAAACTAATTTAGTACACACGTTAGTTGAATTTATTCAACTTGTCAAAAAAATGTCTTTTTTCACTAAGTTGAAATTATTCACTAAGATGCTTTATGAATACGGCCCCAGGTTCTTGTTCACAGTGTCAGCTTAAAACTGAAGGAACTGCTGCCAAAATCAGCTGATTCTGAGAAAAAAAGGCAAAACTGTCTAGTCTGTCAATCTGTGAGAGTTTAATTAGCTTTAGGACGAATGATTTCATAATATTAATTGATGAGTACATAAAAACAAAATGTACAAAAAATGTCCCAAGAAATGGTTATAAAATCAAATGAATTGTTTGTCATAGAAGATATTAATAAACATTTTTTCTACATTCTCAGTGGTGTTTGTATTGCAAATACTATTGCCTTAAGGTATAAAACTGTTTTGATTTAAATGAGTAAAATCTGCTATACATTTCCAATATCATGAACGCTATAATTAAAGAAAACTACTAAAAGGGCATCTTCAGCCAAACATGCAATATTCATTTTACAACCATTTCTTGGGACCATTTTTTTTACATTTTGTTTTTATGTACTAATCAATTAATATTATGAAATCATTCGTCCTAAAGCTACACCACGGCGCATATCTATATCGGTACCCTCTTTGCGAAATCTGCTCAAACGGTACCCTCTTTACACATGCACAGGTCTTTCTCTGCTAAAAACAAACCAGCGATGGATAACAATCCAGTAAAATTTCAATGTAATAAGGAAAGGGGGTTTGACACGTACAAAAGATAATTATATACCACGGAACACTAAAATGTTTTATTTATGTGCTGATTTGTCATGTGCCCGTTTTTCATGTACTGCAACTTCACAATAAGCTACAAAAAATCGACATGTCTTGCTTCGCCCATCACCTCGACATACTTTTCGGGCTGCAATGAACCGTGGGCTTGGTTATATATGCATCATACATATTTAATATGTTCATTTACATATCATCTTCGGACAAATGCCAGTATATTGTCAAAAATAAATGTAAAATTCATAAAAACACCCAACTTTCGGTTTTGCAGCGTACCCTCATGGCACAACATATGCTTTTATTTGCGTTAATCGTTAAATAGGTATGTAATATTTCTTACTTTTATGTAAATATTACATACTTAACGATTAACGCAAATAAAAGCATATGTCGTGCCTTTTGGGTACGTATGTGTTAAAAAATGAGAGGGTGCCTATGCTATAAAATTCAAATGAAGAGAGGTAGCCCGTGCCGCTGCAAAAGAAAAAAAGGCAAAACTGTCTAGTCTGACAGACTAGACAGTTTTGGCATTTTTTTTTTCTCAGAATCAGCTGATTTTGGCAGCAGTTTCTTCAGTTTTAAGCTGACACTGTGAACAAGAACCTGGGCCGTATTCATAAAGCATCTTAGTGAATAATTTCAACTTTGTGAAAAAAGACATTTTTTTGACAAGTTGAATTGAAAAAATCTAACGTGTGTACAAAATTAGTTTGAAAAGAGGCAAGAAAATGTCCTAATTAATAAAAACACATTAAAAATGTTGTGGATGATCACAGGTATTGGAAATAAGCCATGTCAAAATTTAAGAACTTTTCAAGAGTATGAAATATTTTAATAAGAAGTTTTTTATGGCCCAAGCACTTTGAACAATGTTGAACAACTGTTCTATTTTATAATTATTTTGTTGATGAAAAAAAAAAATTCTAAAACTATTGATTTGGAAATGTGGAACTTGTCATTGTCAGCTGGAAATATAATTTGACCTACAGAGTTTCATTAATAATATAAAAAATTGATTAAATCGTTTTGTATATTTTTTTCTCCATGAGTGCAAATGGAAATTTTTAAAACAAAGGGAGGTAACTTGGTAACTGAATCCGAACCGCAATACGGACTTTACCGAGAATATTACTGTAGCGCCACCTGTTAGCATATAATATGGGTGTCACATATTATTACACCAGATGTCGCGTTGTATTATGCTTGCTGCATTCGGCTTTCGGCTATGCGCATTCTACCTTATGACATTCGTCATTCAAGCTGAGTAAATAGACCCAAATACAAACAGTTGCAGGTTAATTAATTGAATTAATATACCAGATCAACAAATGAATAATAATTGATCATTAAATAACGACATCAACATAAAATTAAGCAAGTCGCACACAGCAGAAAGCATAATGTGCATGTAAGAAAGCAACATGTAAAAGTCAGAATGCAAGATGTATATGTCAGAATGCATAATGTACAAGTTAGAAAGCACGATGTACAAGTTAGAAAGCACGATGTAACGTAAGAAAGCAAGATGTAATTTTGGCATAAATCACCCTCCATAGTAATGTTATAATGCGATGCAGTTAAAAGAATACATATATATTAAACTATGATCAGATAACAAACAAACAAAAAAACTTAATTATAGTTACCGCTATGTGAATCACTATACAATGTTTTAGTTTAATCTACAGGAGAAATATAAGAATTTTTTTTTTGTCAAAAGTATAATGATTTATAGCAAAATAATGAACTGAAAAAGTTCAACGATATATAGCAAAATATAGAGTCAAAGATATCCAATTGGATAAAAATGTGATTGTTTTGCAAGACATTTGATTGTAAAAGTAAAATATGAAAGTATTAGCTGTAATACTTCTTCTGTTGCTACAAAGACACAAAATTCTTATAGTACATTGTACCGATTTATCTTAAGGTTTTAACGTCTTTATTGTGAAGCCTTTAGGGTGTATTTCCTATTACTAAAATGTTCTCCAATTAAATGTGTTTCTTTCTGGTTCTTGCAATTACATGTTGTCTTGCTGTAATGTCATTTTGACGTTTAGTAAATAATAACAACGTTAATTTTATGGTTTGATTCTGTAATTGGCTGACGATATCAATGATCTTTTAGGAATTAAATTAAATGGCAAAACTTTTTGATTCCTGGCGTTCCTATTTTTTTGTGAAACGTCATGAAACCTTATAAATGATTTCAAATACTGTAATTCAGTTGTTGTGTTTATTCTAAGGATTCAGATGGTTTTCGATAATCATTACAGGATACATCCTGGGAAACAACTTCATTTAATATGACTATATAGATTATTTGCTAAAACTCATTTTAAATTATTTACTAGGAATAAGTTTGTTGAGCTAAATAGGGAGAGGAATGGATTTATAATCCAGGGTCTCTGCTTGATCCACCTCAAACAGTTTAAAACAAGTTTTAATTAAATTCACCTTGTGTTGTAAGAGGAATAGCACAATATAACTATCGCAGACATTATGACAAGGGTACACGTTTGTTTACGGAGGTAGCATAGTTTTAACAGTCTAAGGACTGACGATCAAATAGGTCTTATAATGCCTAAAAGGAACAGAAACTTTCGAAGTCTTCAGAGAATATATTAAATTAGTGCAATCATCAATGCTTTCAAAATGTTTTTTTTTTCTTTTTTTTTTCAATCTTAATTTGTCATTTCTACTTATATAGTTTTAAATAAATTCCATTTAATATATACCATTCATGTAATCACCATTGTCCTCCTTCAGCCGTTACGTGCCAAGCATCCTAACGTTATTTGACCGGCACTAGAGGCATAAAATAGTTGCCTCGCGTAAACTTTTATTTAATTATTCATTACTTGTTCAAATGCTCTGATTATTTTTTCCTTTTCATGTTATGTTCGTTACATTAAACCGAAAACATAAAAAAGGAAAAGGAAAGAGAGCTATATTTCAATAGTATGTAGGGTATCCATCATATGTGCATTCATTTAAACATGTAACAATGTCACAATAGTTTGCATGTGTTTATTGTCCCTGAATTATCAGAATTATATATTATTATATATTCAAACTTGAAGTGATAACAATATATCCATTGTAGATTATTTTCACACTTTAACCGGTAACTTAAATGTTATTTGTTTAAACTAAATTTAATGAAAACCTGCCACTGAATACATCATCAGTATGAATTTCAAATTTTAATTTCAATTCTAAATGAATATAGCACTATTCCAATTAAATTGTATACTTCAAATATTTATTAATTGTTTGAATATTTATTTAAAGTTATTGTTAGAATAAATAAAGAACAATTATTCATTATTAAACGTAGATACATTTGCATTAATAAAGAATGATTGCTGATAATTAAACACACATTTATATGAACCCATTACAATGATTTAATTTTGTATTTCATATTATAATATATATTTTCTCTACCATTATTTAACGTAAATCATGTGCAAACCAGTAAAAAATAATATCGAAATAATTGTTATGTTGAGAACATTTCAGCATTATTTGCATAAGAATTAGGAACGGAATAGAGCATGGAAGCAAGGAAAATTGCGTGTAAACATAACCTCATACAACGACACAGTCGTATAAGATTATACTTCATATGCACACTTTACGATTCTACGTATCTTAGACCTCCTTTATAGATTTCCCTATGAACAATGTAATCGATTTCTATCAAAATTAGATAGTGTTTCGTAAGAAAAACATCTTTATTTGTTTAATCAGTTAATGCACGTACGGGGCATACTAATTAAAGCAACTAACGGTTGTATTATTACCAGTATTGTCTCAATATAATTCCTTTCCGAATAAAGCTCGTAATCACCAAAATTATGAGGGTTTACGGATGGCGGTTTTGCTTTAAACACGTCAATCTTTTCCTTCTGTAGATCTAAATATAGAGGAAGTATATCAGTTAACACTCACTTACACACACCAAAAATATTAAAAGGCAGGTTTAAGGTGGATAGCTTCAGCTTTAGATACTGAAATATAATGTTTTCGGATAAAACACCATCCTGTTTTGCATTATGTCTTGTTAAAATATATTAATGTTGACGTTAGGCTTTTATCAAAATATATGTTTATTACAATTTCTATTTTGATCGCTATAATAGCTAAAAAATAACGCGTAATTATCGTCAATTTATGGAATTTTTGTTCCAATCACCCGCCACAATTATTTGTATATGAATGGTAAGGAGACAAAAAAATGGACGAAAAAGGCTGACACAAAAGTCAATCAAATAAAGAGTGGCGGCATGACCCAGTGGTTAACGCGCCGGACTAGTAATCTAAGGATTGTTGGCCGCGTGTGTCAACACCACGTCAGGTGCAAGCCGTTGTTTCCTTAAGCAAGAAACTTTACACTTATTTCTTATCACCCCAGGAACGGATTCATTCGAGAGTGTGTTAATAAGCTTTAAGCTTCCAACACAATCGAACTGAAAATGAATTCGTATAAACTAATCAAATAAATCAAAACTCAGCTGTATGGTTTTGTAATTGATATATTGACAACTTTGGATGATACTATATGATTACAGTATATCATTTTAAGCTTTCAAGGACTGTTCATAATTAAAGGCAAACTAAATTCAGTTTGCAGTAACGAAATACTATAGTTGTTTTATGAATTTAAAAAAAAGATACCAAATTTGTTACCATATATGGCAACATAAGAATTCAAAACCAATTGTTGTTGTTTCAATGTTTCAGTAACTAATACATTTATCTTTTCAGGATTAAAACTGGAGGTTACACCCTTTACTTTCAATTAGTATTCATCCGGTTATTTATTTACATAAAAGTTTGGATGAATTAAGTAAATAGTTAAAACAATATTTGAAAGTAATTTATAAGTTGACATAACTTTTACAAATGTACGGAAGCGTCCAGGTGCCAACTATTATGTTGAACTTCTTAAATCTAACTCCAACGTAGAAGATGAAAAACACAACCTTAATAGGATTTTATAACTCCTACGCATGTCTTTATAACTCCTACGTTGGAGATAAACACATTCTTTTTGGACTTTTTGCACTCGTGGTACAAAAACTACAACAAAAACAGCAAAGAAGAAGAAAATAAATGATAGAAGTTTAATACTCCTACGTTGGAGAAAAATATAATAATGAGATAATTACTGAAACATACAACTTTATAACATTTACTCTCAAATAGGAGATAAAAAGCTTAATAAGGACTTTGTAACTTCTACGTAGAAGATAAGTGAACCAATTTTGGAGTTTGTAAATTAGGAATTATATGACCACATCAGGCCTTTTTATCTTTCTCTGGGACTTTTTCACGTAGGAGTATAAAGTCCTACGAAGTAGTTACAGACTTTTTATAAGGCTTTTAATCTTTGCCGTAGGATTTAAATTATTTTTAACCATTATGAATCGGCATTTGACACCAAGCCGCTTTCGTACAAAAGATAACAAAAAAGAGAGATTTAAACGTTAAAGTCGGTTGAATTAAAGGTTAGGTAGATTATAAGTAAATCATATTCATATCAGACAAAGAATTTGTTCTAGCAAGTCACTGAGAAATATTATTATAAGCATGAAGTCATACATAGTCATACTGGTGTTAGTGTTGTTTACTGTCTATGTTCAAAGCAAGGGACTTAAGGAAAAAATTGAAAGTCTGGAAAATCTGGTGACAGGTTTAAAAACTGATATTCAACAGTTAAAGTCGGAACACCAACGAACAAAACGAGGTAAAGCAATTCTTATGTTATGTGTAATTGTCCTTAGCCAATTTCATTGGTTAAAGATAAACGTTTCTTTAACTACGCACAAAAATTATTTTCTCCACAATTTTGTACTTTTTCGCTGTTCAGACAAGCTTGCGATAAAGATACTTTTTTGCATTATTCATTTTGCTTGTTTTTATATTAAGTTAAACAATGTTTTGGGTTTAAAACATTTACTACATTTATAAGAGATAATAAAGCCATTTTTAATGTTTGAATTACTAAACAAGTTTTTTGGATACATTTCATTACAAGGAGAACTAACTCTAAACAAAAAACACAAAAATATATCAAAATTTGATACTTGTTTATTTTATGAATGGGAGAATACGGCCATGGCTCAATGAAAACTTAATTATTATTTTACATACAAAAGAGCGAAGAAAGCCCTGGGAACAGATGCTGACTTCGTTCCTTTTTACTTAATACAGCACAAAAAAGGCTGGTGGCGAAAACTAAAAAACGCCACATGCGCAATTCACTTAGGTAGAAAAAACAACTGTCCTAAATAACACAAAATTGTCCTTTTTATACTTTCTCATCATAACAAAAAGTCATTTCACTATTTGCCGATACACCAAAAACTCATTGGCTGTTACATCACCAAAGAATCTGTTCTGAACACAATGTCGCATTACCATAGCATAAGGTCTACCAAACTATATGTGAGCCATGACTTGCCTTGACAATCTGAAAAACACATCAAAAAACCAGCAGCAAACAGAAACATTGTTAATTTTCAACATATTATTTTGCATAAACACGGGTGTGGAGGGCGGGTGACCAAAATTTCAAGATACATTTAAACTTAAACATGATTATTTTACAAAAATATACACCCTGTCCAAAAGTTTGACCTTCCCTTGTACAAGATGGCGAATGGAAAGGTAGACTGCTAAATTCCGGTACAACCGTCATCTACCGTAAAAAATTAAACCATCAAGAATTACTCCCCTTGTAACGTGTTCAAGCATATAGGG
The DNA here is from genome assembly GCF_026571515.1 of Ruditapes philippinarum. NCBI lineage: Eukaryota > Metazoa > Mollusca > Bivalvia > Venerida > Veneridae > Ruditapes > Ruditapes philippinarum. The sequence continues at coordinate 142,285 of NW_026856438.1, forward strand.
CTTAAACAGTATTACAAGGAGAACTAACTCTAAACAAAAAACACAAAAATATATCAAAATTTGATACTTGTTTATTTTATGAATGGGAGAATACGGCCATGGCTCAATGAAAACTTAATTATTATTTTACATACAAAAGAGCGAAGAAAGCCCTGGGAACAGATGCTGACTTCGTTCCTTTTTACTTAATACAGCACAAAAAAGGCTGGTGGCGAAAACTAAAAAACGCCACATGGCTGAATAATGACTAAATCAAATTCAGCCATAATTATCGCCACCACAGAGTTTATTTTTTAACAAATATAATTCCTAGTGACTAGAAGCGGTACAGAAGAAATAGCAAATTGATTAATTAATCAACATAAAAGAGAAATACATAATTTCTAAAACATGAAAATAACGAAATAACATATAAATAATTTAATCCTATTTTGAGTTTTAATATTACGATGTAATGTCTTTAATCATATAACTTTTAACATCCAATGCAACATCAAATGTCATTTCAATCTAAAGATATTAAAAAATGAGACATAATATTTAACATCGTACATGTAGAGATGATATATTTCCGGTTCTTTAAGATCGATTAGCGCGAAATAATTGTTGTGTTTTTTTGTTATAGTTTATTCCATTTTTTCTTATTGTGTGGTTCCTTTATTCCTAATGTACTTATGTTTTAATTTTAAATTAATGGTTTATATTTTGACGTGTCTGTCTGTTATGCAAGTGTCATAACCCTTTTCAAAATTTGGTTCTTTTTTGTTTCGCCATAATTATTGTTTTCCTTTTTATTGTTGTCGTGGAATTACACTAACGCGTCACATTAAAGGTTCCATTATTGTCACTGAAAGAACACATCTGCGGATGTTTCTGAATTCCATTTTTCACCATTGTCATGTATTAATGTTAAATACTGTTCAAGACGGTAACATTGACGGTAGCTTCCATTTACGAACAGACGACAAAATAAGGCCGAGCTGAAAACATTTTAAATTTTGTTGTTTTACGTCGTACATTTAATCAAAGATGTTATATTTTCGATCCTTGAAGATCGTTCAGCACGACATAATTGTTGTGTATACATGTTATGTGGTATTTTTAGTTTCTTCTATTTGGCCTTTTTCAACTTGGGTGGTTCCAGTATTCCTACTTGAATACTGTCTAATCACCCTTAGGATATGTTGCCTGCTTTTTAAATTGTCTTTTGACGTCTTATCTGTGATATGCAGGCTTCATAACCTCAGATCCCCTTTCAAAATTCCATTTTATTTAGTTCCGCCCATTGTTTTCTCGTTTAGGGCACACGCATTTTTTTAATTGGGGACCATACGCCGCTTTTCATGGAATGGCACTACTGTGTCACATTGAAGGTTCCATGATAACCGCCGTATGAACACATCTGCGGATGTTTCTAAATTCAAAATTTCACCATTTTCGTGTTTAAATGTTGAATTCTGCTTAAGCCGTTGCTAGGGGGCGTGGACGGTAACTTGCACTTTCCAGTACCGTCCATGAACAGGCTCAATCAAACCGAGTCTGCAACATTTTCGATTTTGCCGTGTTGGGCGTTCTTTAGGGATTCTGTTTCTTCTTCATTTAACGTTATTTAGGGATTGTCTTTTCTGAAGATAACAATTTAAATGCTAAGTGAATTACATTTTTTTGGTATAGAACGTGAAATGTAAAAGTGTTATACATATATGAATGTAAATATGTTATGCATATATGCACTTTTATTTTAGCTGCAAGTGGAAGCGCAGTGGCGTTTTCAGCCCATGTGAATAGCGACGACAGCTTGACGGCTGGACAGGTCATCGTATTTGACACCGTGCAAACGAACATCGGCAACGCATATGATAACCTCCAGGGAAAGTTTACATGTCCTGTAAATGGAGCATATCATTTCACAGTATCAATTCTGTCACACGTCAACCATTTATTAGAAGCATTCATTAAACATGAAGGTACTTCAGTAGCTGGTCTCTATACAATTGGGGCTGGTCCTGGTAGCGACGATCAAAGCTCAAACTCTGTCGTGGTTCACTGCAGAGCAGGTCAACAGGTTTGGGTAGAAAGTCAAAATAATTATCTGATCAACGGGGAACAAGTTGGATTCACGCTTTTTACGGGCTTTCTTATTGCTGCTGATGTGGAAACAGAACCTTTTGGGTAGTGCCTGTTGGCCCTGTTTTATGACCATTCTTCTAATGTTACTATTACAATATTATTAGAATTACCCATGCCTCCTTTTTCAAACTATGAAATGCTAACAGGAAAAGATTTTATTCATACAATGTTTGATTCAATAATAAACATTCAATTGAATGATGTGTTTTTCCCTCAGTCCAAAATTATGATCAATGCTAGATCTGCAAATGAAACAATTTTTATTAATAACTTGATTAAAATAAAATAAAATGAAACACGGAATTTAAAAATCTATCATGTTAAGCTTTGACCTCTAAGTGTGACCTTGACCTTGGAGGTAAGGGTACAGGTGTTGTGCATGACATATTGTCTTATTGTTGTTGCTATTTGTGCCAAGTATTTTCAATTTTCCCTTGAACTATGAAGAAGACATAGATTGGACACAAAATATACCCCATAACAGACTATGTTAATCTTTGACCTCTAAGTGTGACCTTGGAGGGAGGGACCGATGTTTTGCGCCTGACATATCGCCATCATATTGTGATTATTTGTGCAAAGTATTTAAAGTATTTAATCCTCCTTTTTTCTTCGAAAATGCGGGGGACAATTACTGATTGAGTGTTTAATGTTTTTGTGACATTCTTAGTACATTTCCTTAAGCTTGATTTTCATTTTATTGTTTTGGCTCATCTGGTTGCTTACAGCTTTAATTCTGACGTTTATATATTTTAGCATGTTTGTCGTCAACGGTTGCCATTTAATCAATAGAAGGAAATGAAAGTCGAGAGACAAATGTATTATTTATCCGAATCAAAGAAATGTATCATACTCAGTTGCTTGCACAAATAAGGTTTTGGAAAAAGTACTTTTTTCGAATTCCCTTTGTGTCTGAGGGGTTGCCTTTAAAACTGGATGTATCAGAAATACAGCCACTGTTTATCATTTTGTGATCGTGAGAGGTGGCTAATTGGGTTAGAAATACTAGTGTCGCCTATGCATCTCTTAACTTCAGCAGGAAAGGTGGGTTTGAACCCTGGTGTTTCTGTAAGTTTGTAAACCCAATGTTAGCCAAAATTACATTTCCCATTTTGGTTCTATATAACCTAAAATTTTTTTGTTTCGCTGATTTATGTAATTATATTCATTCATACACCATTAATACATCTTTCAGTGCTTAGTTTACATGTAACAAATATTCATAAGCCTTATCATGATTGAATAGATTTAATAGTATTTAATTATGAATTATAATAACTAATGATATGAGTTTCTTCAACGAAATTATGAACGTTAAATATCTAAATTGTGCAACTCATCGAGAGAGCACACCGTATCCAATGTAATCAGTTCAGGCCTAAAGTAAAAAATTATTTGTTTTCGTTCCGTCTTCTTATCCACAAAAATCACTGAAAATGCATCTATTGCTTAACACGTTTGTATTTAAAATATGACATAAGATATGTCAATGAAAGAAATCGCTTATATCTTTTTCATGTCTTTACCGTGTAAAGACACACCACTTACATTTTAGTAGGCTGGTTCCAGTAAACCACACTACGACCATATGCCGCTTTTCATAGAATGGCACTAACGTGTCACATTAAAGGTTCTATGAAAACGGTTGTATAAACACACTTGCGGACATTTCAAAATTAAAAAAATTACCAGTTCATGTTGAATATTGAATTCTGCTAAAGACGGTGCTAGGGGACTTAAACGGTAGCGTGCAGTAATCACTTCCTCTATGAACAGGCTCAATCAAATCGACCTTGCAACATTTTCAATTTTGTCTTGTTGGGCTTTCTTTTATGATTCTATTTTTCTCTATTTTGACATATTAGTTCTACGATGAATTCAATCTCTGTATAGATGCTAAGCGTTCACATTTATATATCAATATAAAGTCAGATTAAGATAAGAATAATCTTCTTTTAAAAATATTTTGCATAAAATAAATGCTTTACTAACCACTTACCATACCCTACCCAAAATAGAGAAAAACAGAATCCCTAAAGAAGGCCTATAATGACAAAATTGAAAATGTTGCACGCTCTGTTTGATTGAGCCTGTTCCTGAACGGTACTGGAAAATGTATGTTACCGTCCACGCCCGCCAGCAACAGTCTAAGCAGAATTAAACATTTGAACATGAAAATGGTGAAATTTTGAATTTACAAACATCCGCAATGTTTTCAAGCTTAGATTAGTCGCGGGAGGGAAAACAATGTTATTTTAAAGTCTAAACCTAATGCACGTAAAATCATACTAATAAAATAATCTTACGGCTGTAAAATTATCAAGATTTTCCCAATTAACCCTTTCCAAAATTATTTCTTAATAATTACGGAAGTCGTAAGCGTTGGCTTTTAAGTTGCGTCAGAAACTGATAATCCGATCACGTGCGATCAACTATGGAAGATAATGAAGGCTGGGAGTGAAAATAGCTCCTTTTCTCTCTTGCATGTTCTTTATTTATAAAAAAAACTCTTTTACATGTCGTATTTAAATAGTTTGGCCACATCCGAAATAACTTGCTCCCGAAAACTACGAAGCAGCAACTTTCAAAATTTGTGTATCTTCTAAATATTATGTATAGTTTAGCAATATAGTACTGGCTTTTATAATTATTATTAAATATCAAGTTTAAAAATTTCATGGTTGAGAAAAAGTGATTATTTTATATCAAACAGCAATATGAATAGCAATATTATAATTAGATGCTCGTTACCATGGTCGTCTGCAGTTTAAAAATCTGGAATGTATCTCATACTACAAAATTGGCGTAATAGGTGAATTAGATATAATTTAATAATTAAGAGTCTTTGCAGCCAGATCTTTACACTCAAATACTTCCTACAGCCCTAAGTAATGACACGTACAACAAAATTAAACTCCTAACGTCAAGAGTTTATATAATGATCAAGGTAACTATGTCTGGGGATATAATATTGCGAGCCCCAAGCAGTCTTTATTGTGAAAATGAGACAAGGAAATACTTCTACTTAGTGTATAAATCAATTTGGCAGTATTTCTTGGAATATACAGCTGAAATTTATAACAAAACGTGATGATGTGAAAGGATCATGATGTAATGTTAAATAAGTGCATCAATAAAAACTGTCGTCCTGGTGATCGGACACTTATGCCACGTTGTGACGCATGCGTGTCAAACTAATTTGTTATCTTTCAATTAAGGCGAGACAGTCACTGTGATTCTAAACAATTTTCTTTGATTTAATTGCTTGAAAAATATTTTTTTTCCGAATTGTTACTCTTAAAATATGATTTTTAAACAGTTCTTAATTACAATTGAAGCAGTGTTTTCTTTAATTAAAAGTGATATTTAATTTTTTTTTTGAAATGACTCAAAATCACAATATACTTGACTTGAACACAATAAAACATTTTATCATCTCATCGATCCTGCTTAGGTCTTTATCAGAATTAAACTGAATTGTTATGGTGCGTTAACTTTTGACCCTAAGATTGGAACTTACGGTAAACACATAACATTGGAAACAGTATAAATCTTCTATCAAATGTTCCCTGATAGCCAAAAAGATAACCTAAACTATCTATACTTAACATCTTTATAGTTTTAGCTACAAAGTATTATCTAAAGGTATGACTTTCCTTATGAATTACCTCCGCTTTGAAGGGTATTCAAATAGGCTAGAATTACTGTCAACATATTGGAACGTTCAAACCCAAGAAGGATCAATTTTTTTTCTTTCTTTCTTTTTTCTTTTAACATAATTTATGTCTTTCTCAAACTTCTTTTCAAAAGGAAAATGTGTTTCATTTTAATTATTTTATTTATATATCTATCTTTTGACAAATAATGCTAAATCTAGTAACAAATATGGTACCTGATATTTTCAAAGTTCAATAAAATCAAAACTTCACGGTAAAATGTTTTAGTATTTAATAAGATCAACCAGGATAGTGTTGAAAAAGATTTAGAGAAACTTTAAAAACAGCCCCTAGGTTTTGGTAGATTTCGGGGAATTTTTCATTTTCAATTAGTCTATCTAAGTAGGAAAATGGTAAAATGCATGTTCGAAATGGGTAGTATACATATATCATAATAGTTTTTGAGTAAAAACGATCATTTTCCTTGTGAGCTCAATGCTATTATTCGTTTCTTAAAAAAACATTTTTCATAAGAATGATGCTATAGATTATTTAAAGTTTCCTCATTTCTGAAAAGGTGCTCTTCTAACAATCAATAACTTTAGTTTGTTTTGACATTTTGACACCAAACTTGCTGTGTGGCAGCTTGGGATTGTCACTTAGATATATGGGAGCAAGGTCGAGGTCATTTGCTTACAATAGAATTTTCAGCGTCTACTCAAAAACTTCAATGCACTTTGACTTACTGATTCCTGTCACATCACAACTTGATCGTTGAAAACATGGTTTCGTCGCAAAGCATCGCTTCTTGTTTATATTGATTTCAAGCCTTTGCTTTCTTTAAAATAGGGAGGCAATTACAATTACAAATGACATGACCATTGCAGACGCAGTTTAATTGAGTCTGTTCATCAGGAAGACTGGAAAAGTGTAACATCCCACACGGCCCTAGCACCGACTTAAACGGTATTCAATCTTCCACACTTAATGAGTTGGTATGATACAGTTCGACAGTGTGTTGTCTTTAATAAGACCTCATTTTTGTTATAAGCAGTTTCCATCCTGCTGTGGTAAGTTATCATTTCAAGTTTTTAATCATTGCATGTATTTACATTATAAATACATATCAAATCACTATATCACCCATATAGACTCGTTTCTATTTTCAAAAATGCAACATATCTTTAGCAAATACGTGTCTTATTTCATCTGGCTTCGTTTTTTATTTTAAAGACTCCCAAAAATCATATGAAATCCTTATTGTGATTGATGTAAAAGGTTCTGTCAAAATGTCATAAATGGTGTTTTTAAATAAAGACGGCATAATACATTTTTGAGAACAAGAACAGATTCTATTTGACTCGCAAAATTTCATATCATTATTCGGTCATCTCATATTTTTTTCGAAATTGAGATTTACTTTTGTGTATATTTCTCTAAAATCTTATGCATATCCTGTTTTCATCTTTAATGTCCCAGCTGATCTATGTAAGAACTTCAAATTTAATGTTTTATACATTTGAACCTCAACGGAGATCCTTTAGACACTTTTAATCTTAAACATTTGTATTTAATTATACTCCATATTATTCAGTTCAATAAAGGGCTTCAACGAATTCGAAGGAGAGCATGTCAATAAAATAAAATAAAATTAAATGTACGAGAAAAGATATTACATTTTTGGTCGTTGACCCGTTCTTATCGTCAAAATTTATTCGATTTCAAAATCTTTTCATTACTATAATCAACATGTCAATCGAATTAAAATTGGAAAAATATTACGTTTTAGGTTGCTGACACGTTTAACTCGTTAAAAAAATTCGATTTAAAAGAATCATTACTATAATTAAATTGTATCTTTTAAACGGAATGATCTTTAAAGTTAATGTGCTGTTTGCAGAAATAATTCAGTTCAATCAAAATAATACTCAATTGCAATATCCATGATTGAAATCACTCCAACGCCATAAGATATTTTTTTGCAATCAACTTCTTTTTATAAGGATCCAATTATTTTGATATCGGTATTTTAATGATATAAAACAATAAAATATTATAAAACAATTAGTTGAAATATAAGACAACAAATTGTTCTAATTTTGACTTTAATTGTTTGTAATATGAAACGAAAATCAACGTCATCTGATCGTCATATTATAAATAATAATAATAATAATTATAATAATAATACTAATTATAATAAAAACACATGACTGCTTAGACGTTGAAATTACATTTTGCCTAATGATATCCTTCATTTTTTTCATTGGTACATTTGAAGATATACTATGCACATCTTTGGGTGATATGATTTTATTTCAGAAATTTATTGAAATGTAGTAAAATGTTCCTGAATATGTCTTATTTGAATAAGTGAATGTATAAACTATGTTTGTGACACTGCATTCCTTATGATTTGTTTAGTTAGTTTGGTAGGTTCTTATAAAACTGCCAGTTTTTGTAGTTACACTGTGTAATGGTACTGTGATTTACTGTAGTGTGTAAAGTTTAAAATGTAACACAGTTTTTCTTTGCGTATTTTCTAGCTAAAGATACTTCAGCGAACAGGTTTTATAGTACTGCTAGACCTGTTCGCTGAAGCCAATCCCGTATCGAAAGTCAACCAGAACCGTGGCATATTTATGTCATGCTGTAATTCAATAAATTTGGGTGTTCTGGACAAAAGCTATTTTAATACAGGTAGTTAGATATATTTTGGACACTTCAGTCTATATTTTTGAACACAGAACATTAGATTGATGAAATAATGCCTCAAAACTTATCAGCGGATTCACATTTCATAAAATACGCCGCCATTGCTGCCCTGATTATCACATGACTAGCGAGAATTTAGGTTGGGATACCCTTGCATGACATTCGGTGACCCGTGACCCAAATGCTATTTTTAATTGAAAACGTGGCTTTGCAATTATGAATAACGGTGTATTTATTCAATAACAGACATTGTACCAAAAACATGTTGGATTAATATTGTTTTTAGTGATGATTCATGAACTATTTGTTTGTTTTTATATAAAATCAAACACTTCCTAAAAACAGTGTACGATCCATTACTAAAAATAGATGCTAGAATTTCCAAAATATGAAGTTCCGCGAGATTTCATTTGAAAGCAGACTCCTCCATATTAGTAAAAATTCTCTACATATTTCTCTAAAAAATAGTTGGGTACACAATGTCATCGAAGTTTCATTTAAAAACAAAACATGAATTGATTCAAAATTGATTTGTTTATCAAATGGTATTTTTATTCGACCCAAATTTGATTAATAAGGGTAATTTTTAATAGGTTTTTATATACGGCGCACGAACTGCCAAACTCTGGTAGCCTTTGCAAATAGGATTGACCCATAACTTTACTGTCGCAACATCAATATAAAAGCGACATATAAAGTTATGGATGCCAGAACTACGTATTTTCACGATGTTTACATTTCAAACGAGACTGTTTGGTAATTATCAAGATTATTTTTTTCAAATACAATATATCATTTGGGCAAAATACAAGTATATCTATATTCAGTACAAATATTTCCATGAAAACATAAGTTTAATTATTTGAATGTAGAAACATGATCTAAAATTTTCTCTAATTGTATATATAATTGTTACCTCAAGCCGCTATGCGCTTTTAATGTCAACAGAAATAAAGAAAAACATTCGATTTTAGATAGAAAAAAAACAACAAATTATTCGAAAACTTGCAAATAACAAATAAGGTCATAGCAATAATCATTCATTCTGTTAAGAATGTATTAAGATATGTTTTGGAAGACTTCAATTTTATTTCGTCGTTCTTGTATGAATGGATTTGTTAGTTGTTACAAAAACATATCATTTAATATATAAAAGGATACTAGGTAAATTAATTAATTAATTAATTAACGATATTAACTATTTCCGTCTTTACTATATTTTTTAAAGAAATTGGCATTCAAAACTCTTATTATTCAGCAATATATGCGATACTTTACATTTTCTACTTGTCTTAATTCTTAATCGAGTATTTTTTTCTTTTTTGTTTGTTTTTATTTTTCGGAAAAGAAAAACGATGTGACGGCAACTTTAACTCCGCATAACTTGACAAGTTTAGAAGTGGGTAATTTCTTTCACATTTTGTACAGTTCAGTATCCTCAACGTCATTATTCTAAAAAAACAGGAAGTGAGCAAATTACATTTAATGACCGTATAACCTGATAAGAAACCTTTACCATTTTCTCCATCTACATAGTGATTAGTAGGCGACCGACGCAGCGAATAAAAATAGTTCTTGAGCAAAGTACACCCTAACCGACATAAAATAGTTCTGGATATTTTAGATAAAGATATCAGATAAAGCAATAGACAAGTTTTTTTTGTATTTCATGGATTACTTGACAAACCTCAAACTAGGAAATTGTACTTTTTGTTTGATTTTTTTGTGCTTTTGTTATAAATTTCACACTGCTTCACTGAAAAATATCTTTTAAATTAGTTCAATAATTCTCGATCGTTAATTTATGATTTTAATTGATCACAATTAACTTTGTTATAACCTCATGTTAATTCAAGTGTATAAGACACAGTTGTATTTCAATTACTTCATGATAGATTTCTAATTATTTTGATTCCGAAACTGTTTTGTAGAATGAGTAAATTCAGAAAAGAAGACAAAACATAATTAAATACCTTTTTTAATTATTGTTTTATAGATTAAGTATGTGTAAAGCAAGGTGGTTCTGAAGTTGTTCAATGTTTCGATTAAATATCTGGAAAAAGTGATTCCCAAGAAGCATCATAAAAGCAAAATTACATGGCAATTTCAGGCTCGGTTTGAATGTACATGATGGATAATGAAAATATGCAACATCCCTAACTAGGAACAGTTGAGCGGAACTAAATTCCCAATACTTAAAAGGGCTGGTCACAATGATCCCAAAGGACCAGAAAAATATAACAACACTGAAGTGAAGTACGGGAAATCTTTTTACGATAACCATACAGCACTTGGCACCTGCTGTTGTGAAATATAAAAAAAAATCTGGAAAAAATGTGAACCTGCTATTTTAAATTACTATATAAGAATATACATAAATGACCATTCATTCGAGTTGTTGAACAACATGTTTGTTATTTTAATCACCATTTTATAAGACGAAAAATATGCATAAGTTATTTGTTTTCAATTTATTGAACAATTTTATAAAGACCGTATTAAAATTTATAAAGCATTCACTATTCTCCTTAGTTGTAATAAAGGGTTTGTTACTAAAATTTCCTACACATGCACTATTTTCTAAACCTAAAATCGATTGTTTGTTATTCGAATTTCCTTATCATGCACTATCTTCAAGGATTTGTTATACAAATACCTTTAACATAGTTCAACTAAAACTGTTGTAATCTAGAGTGTTATATTTTTCATCTGTTCATAGGTTAAAGATTATGGACTATTATAAATAAATTTGATCAGTAAATAAAAATCATAATATTATGTTTCTCGTTTTTTACCTTTTGCCCTTTTATATAAAAAAAATCGAGGAAACAAAAGTTAAAATTCTATTTGTCCTGAATTTAAGATATACTACAGGAAATTTAATAAAGGTCTATAAATAGAAAATAAATATTTTAAGTTGAAAGTAAATAAAATATTAACCAGAAATTGTAGATACCCCCAAACAATGATTTGTAAAAAAGAGATGAAGGCTTTACCTTTACAGTTATTTCAGCAGTTTCAATAATTCGTTAGTTCGAACAGCCAAAAGAATAAAGGTTGGGAACAGATAAACAAGTTTGTATAATCTACAACTCATGAGCTTACTTCGCCGGGTCGCACGTGACAAACGTATTCCGATTACAATAACGTTTTGATATAGGTTAAGTTCTTCCGTATGTATAGACGACGTAATTTAGAAAATGTCTGCTATTTGACAGTCAAAATTACTATATAAGGTATCTTACTTAACAATAGCTATTATTTGAGTGAAAAGTCTAAATAGTTCATTTCCTTTATATAGATTGTTTGTCTGTGGTCGTATGATCATCCCAATCACGTTTATGTTTAGAGCGAATCTGCAAATAACGTGTTATTTTGTTGTGGTTAATGCTCCCGATGGATCAATCTTTTGCCAACTTTTTTTAACTAATTTGTTACTCGCGCTTGTTCACTTCCCGAACCTAAGCTCTGGGGTACTTGTGTCATACGAAGAAGAAAAATGGCAATGGTACAAGTGTAGGGCAAACCTACGATCAATGGCTTGAGAAACAAGCATTTTAAGCCATTTAAAGTCATAACGTCCTCTGCCAATTGCAACTTTTGAACAAAACAAGCCATACTAAAATCAGTTTGATTATTTTGTTTTAACGAGTCTGTCCTGGCATGCCCTTTACATATCATACCTTCTTGATTTTTCTAATAATTAGTAAATATTGCTGCAAAAAGCATTTCAATCATAAGTATTTTATTTAGTTTTAAGAATCTGTTTTGATATTGTTTGTTATGAAGGCATATTTTCAATTATCAAAAATGAATACTGCTTAAGCCGGTGCTTGGGGTATATAGGACTAATACATGTTTAATCAAACCTTTAGCTTTGCTGTTTTAGAGATTCTTTTCCTTTTTATGTTTAAACCCGTTCAACGCCCGTTATTATTTATAAGTTTTCCCACTTTGGCTTCTATTACTAAAAGGTAAAAGAATATCTAAAGTTTATTGACAATCAAGATTTAATATAATTCTGTTTTATAGGATGATTCCCGACAAATTACTCCCAACGGATATAATTAAATAAGATCTAGAGTTAATTCAGCAAGATTTACTCGATCTTGATCCGTCTTCTTTAATTCAAGGGAAATGGGCTATTAGTTTATTGATTCATATATTTGTGGAATGTATACCAGCGTAACATTTTCAAGGACATATGGAATTACAAAGAAAGAATAACATTACTAACCGATGTCAAGAAAATTTAGAAGAAAGATCAGCATTTCACGGCTCATTCTCCTAAATAAATTAAGGGTATATAAACAACTGAAAAATTCTAAAAAAACCCTAATATTATTAAATGACAAATAGTACAGTTTAAATATGTCGGTATCACTTATTTTGCATCAAAGGTATGATTATATACTAAACTCCTGATTTTTTTGCAGTTGTTTATTTTCATGATTGGATTCAAACATTGAAAGAAACGTCATGCTTGTAAAATGAACAGTTCTTGAAAACAAACATCTGACTTTACTGACTAAAACATAAAATAAAGTGTCTGCATGCTTTATGTCCACCTTTTTTATTTTAATTCGAGTGAAAAATAATATATTTATAAAAACGTGCTCATTATATTGCTGATTGATCTAATATTGTATTTGATTAACAAAAGAATAATAATTATTGTGAAGCATTACTACATTCCTACACAGTCAAATATTAAACTGAAAACAACTTTATCTACATAGCCTTTACTCTTTAATCCGTTGTGTATTATGTAATATGAACAGGATATTGCTTAAATCTAGAAAACGTATTAAACATAAAAAAATAGATTATTAATTGAAATTGTTCTTAAAAAATAATAATTGTTCTTCAATTATACTAAAACGTATATAACCTCATTTCTCGCATATGTTTTTATAATATGATAAACATCTAAAATGCCTGTTATTGTACAATACAAAGACGGATGAGACACAGTTGTCAACCTTTCAAAGATATTGTGATGCTTCTAAATAAACCAATAGAACGCGCTGTGGATTTCTTTGTAACGACATGTTTTATATTGGTCGTCTGTTCTCTTGGAGAATTGTCAGTCTCCCATCTGAGCTTCGGTAGCAAGGATCATATAATTATAGGAATATTAAAGGAACACTTTTATAAGTAAGATTCGATTTTTATTCAGTTTATATTTACCTATTCTAACAATGTTTTAAGTTTTATTGTATTTATCTTGTATATTATAGAACGGAATTTGAAATGAAATTAAAAGGAAAAAATTGAAACAAACAGATGGCAGACGTTTATATCTTTGTAAAACATGTTAAAGATTGAAACTTTCTAGCTCAAAGATCTTTTCAGATTTGCATTTTATAGTGATAAAAATATGTAAAGAAAATATACATATGTAATTATTTTAGGTTTTAAATTTTGATACTGCTGTTCTTTAATTTTCTTTTTTCAAAATTGGTTTTTTTATTCACAACAAAGAAATGCTAAACCAAAACATTTTCAAAAGTTATCTTTGATAATGCATCAAAAACAAAATGATCAGCCGTGTATAATGAGGCACACAGATTCGCAGATAGTTGATAAAATACTTCTTAGAATTTATCAGATTGCATTTAGGAAGTATGAATGTATGCTTTAAAAAAACAACTTATGAATGAATGTCTGGAATTGTTTTGTCACGTATTTTGTACATAACCGAATGTGTTAATGCGCGAATAGCAGAAAACAAATACAAGCTCGTACAAATTATAGATAATCAAAAATATAATTTCGCATTTCCACAAAACAAAAATTAATTATAATTCAAAAAGTGCAATCATTCTTTTAATTCTTTTTCAAAAGTTTTTTTTTGTATGATGGAAACTTACATTTTGTAGAGTTATCCCAGTCACTGATCCGACATTATTGCGATATTGCGACTTTCTAAAATTACGAAAATAACATATGTTCAATAATTACAAATAAAAAAACGAGCTTTAGAAAAACAAATTGCAACTTGTCTCTCAATGCTGATAAACTTGCGGAGAAATTGGCTATCACTGGTTAGCTATCAAAGATGTTTAATTTAGTGATATTTTATTGCTTTTTGAATTCAATTTTAGGAAAATTTGTTTTACATATTAACAACAATTATAACAAAGGACAAAAGGGGTTGAACAACATGCTCTAGCAACATTAGGAATTGTCCTTTCCCCTTAAGCATTATAACAGATAGAAACGAATACATGTTTAAACACTATACGCAAGAGCAATACCAAAGATTAAGACTGATACAAATATAAAGTAGCACAAAGAACTCGTCATGTACTTTAAATAAGGTACATTTGGTATGATTTTTATATTAAAAATTTTCCTGCTCTTGCAGTATGTGATGATTTGTATGGCTGTTCAAAAGTTGTCATTTATAAAAGGAATTAAAAAGAATTAAATAAATATCAAAGTAAGCCGGTTTATGAATGCGTTAATATCCGTGTACATACTAATTAATAACAAAAGAGCGCACCAATTCAACAGTATCATTTGAAGGAAACATTTTCGTTCGTTTACGATATACATTTGTACATTCTTTAATGCTGACATATAAAATAAAAACGCTTCTTTGTACTTATTTCTAGACATTAAAAACAACTTGAGCGATAATTGCTACTTGGGATACAGGTTTAATTGTGCGTGCCATAATTATACATGTCAAATAATTCTTGCGTTCAGTCGAGCACATTTACAAGGGTTATGTACATCAATTAAAGTAGTCTATGAACTCAAAGATGTAAAGTACAAGGTTGCTCCTGATTCGTACAACAAATAAGGTAAAAGCCACTTTTGAAGTTCAACGTGTTATACTTGCACACACGGTACATATCCTGAGTTAGTTTGGAAAGCATCTTGTTTCAAACTATATCGATTTGACGCTGAACTAGACGCGTAAAAAGAAGAAAAGGTGTAGATTTGCGTGTCAAATAAATGTATGAACCGGTGAATTGCTTATGCATTTTTAATGAACTTATTATAACTATTCTCTTACACGTTTCATATAACCAGAGCTTTCAGTAATAATTTCTTTAAAAAATAGCCGTATTGATTGATCTTTAAGGTTCTAATTTCAACTAAAATTCAATTATAAGAGATGCTGTCAGTGTCAAATCGTATGAATTGAAAAGAAGCAAATATTTTTTTAATGTTTCATTGTTTCTTTGGCAAATACCACAGTTTGATGAACAGTAAAATTTAGGTAATTATAATAACAGAAAGAAAACATACATATCGTGTCGGGAAGTACAACGGTATTATGCCATTTTATTTTATTAACATGGCGTTAATTTCTTTTCCCATAAATATATGTAGAAAACTATATATACATTAACCACATTTCTTAGTTATGAAAAGGTCGGGTATAGGCAAAATCTTTTGAGAGAAGCACCGCAAATAGTTTTTTAAAGATCAAAATGGTGTTTATTCAAACCCTTTAATATTAATAGAAAATTGCATTGAGATATTTTAAAGAAACATTGTTCAAAATTGATCTATAACGTAACATAAAATCTACCCCAAAATTATTATGCAACTTAAAATACTATACGTAAGATTACGCACAGAATACAGCTCAATAAACTATCATCTATTTCAAATATATCCTACATCTTTATGTGAATGAATGTGAATGCGGGCAAATGGAAACCAATTTTCACTATATTTGTGAATGTCCAATTTTTAATGCATAGGAGTATATATAAAAGATATTTCAAAGTCTTAACATTTTCAACTTCTAACACATTTTCACATGTTTATGTTTTTTTCAAAATACTTATATTCCCCGATTTGTTACACCTTTTGATATAGTACAAAACTTGACACATTATTAAAATACATTAAGAAGGAGAAGAATTTTTTAAGACTTAGTCTTCGGTTCATATCCTTTTCTTGAATATAAGAATGTTTGATTTGTATTGTTAATGTATATTTATATGTATATATTCGGGAAATGAATATGTTTAAGCTAAGAGGCGTTTCGTAAAAATCTACTTCCCGGTACTCATAAGGGAAAAAAAATAAATGAAAAAAAAAACAAAACACAAACCTGATCTATTTTTGATTAATATACAAAGATTTTAGGTACATGCAGGTCCTTAACAAATCTTGCTACAACTATTTAATCTATCAACTGGATGACTGTCTATTAAATATGGTAACTATGAAGCTTTATTTTAATATCTTTAATACTTTGTTCTTTTTTATTCCAGAGCAATACAAAATATTTTGTAACAACCATATCCGGGAAGATTATAATGGAACTTTAAAATGAATAACGGTATTCCACAATGAGTAACATAAACAACATGGATTGGACAATTATTAATGAAACTGAAATGATGGAACACAGTATATCAGATGGAACACAGAGCCGGTTCCACGAAAACATAACTCAGCCGCTAACCTTTGTTCCATACCACCCGCTGACATCATTTATAGAACAATATACAATCCCTGTTATATCTATCTTTGGACTTATTACCAACACGCTGTCATCAATTGTGTTTTTACGGAAACCTCTCAGAGACAGCTCTTGTAGTATTTTTCTCGCAGCAAGAGGTTTCACAGACAATGGATTCTTATCAACATTATTGATAGTGTGGATATCACAAACTTTCAATCTCCAATTAGGATCTTTAAGTGGATCATGTAAAGTTATAATTTTTCTAAGCTACATTTGCGGTTTTATTTCTGTGTGGTTGGTTGTATTTATAACATTCGAAAATTACATAAGAATTTGCAAGCCGTTTGTTGTAAAGAGGTTTTGTACAACTGCCTTGGCAAAGGCTGTTGTAGTAGTACTTTGTCTTATTTCGGTATGCATATATAATTTTCCGTTCTGGGCCATGAGTAAAGATAATTGCTTATACCTTCCGCGCCATCGGTACTCTGTGCAAGCGCTTATTTACACTGACACTGTTATAACACTTGCGTTACCCATTTGTTGCATAATATACCTGATGACTGCAATCGTTTGTAACCTTATAAAATCATTTCGTGTACGAAATCTTAGGCGAGGTAATGGAGCAAAGACTGAAAATCCGCTTGCAAAGGTAACAAAAATGCTGTTTGCGGTGACTGTAACATTCTTTTGTTTAAATCTGCCTTCACATATCTACAGATATGTTCAGATGATCTCCTCATTTGTAGACGACAGTAAGCAACCACACAGGCATTCAATACAAGAAGAGGCTATTCACCAAACAACACTGCTGTTGTCATATATATCGATTTCAACCAATATTATAGTATACA
Source organism: Ruditapes philippinarum (assembly GCF_026571515.1). Taxonomy (NCBI): domain Eukaryota; kingdom Metazoa; phylum Mollusca; class Bivalvia; order Venerida; family Veneridae; genus Ruditapes; species Ruditapes philippinarum. The sequence continues at coordinate 160,074 of NW_026856438.1, forward strand.
TTATATTCGGGAGTAAATTCAGGGCAGAACTCTTACACATGTGCCATTTATGCCAGAATACATCAGCACAAGAAAATATTCATCAAGTTCGGGCACAGTTAGTTGTTGGAACAAAACGAAGAAGCTTTTCGAGGATTGAAAATACTCAAGCAAATACATCATTGACAGTATTGTTAACAGACAATGAATGGGCTTCGGAACTAGTTCCTCTTCAAAGAGCCTACACAAAGTAATCAATCGAGTGTGCAAATTTATAATGAGTATAAATTCATAGCTACTGTTGAAGGAACGTTATGTGCTCGTCCATATGGTCTCTTTCGGTGGCGATACCAAAACATACAAAAGTAGGTGGATTCGTAACAAACTTGTAAGTTGATAATAAGTATAAATTAATAACAACTGTTAAAAGAAAGCGGATTTCAGAACAATATTACATGGATTTCGCAAGCTGATCATAAGTATAAACCCATAGCAACGGTACAAAAGTGTATTAATAACAATTTTATGGATTTAGCATGTAGCTTTTTATAGATACTGTTAAAAGAAAATGAATTTCTAAACAATATTGCATGGTGTTTGCACATTGATGATGAGAATAAATAAGTGTTCAAATAAAGTGACTTTGAAATCAAAACGTGAGACATTACACAGCTTAAGAACAATACTTTTTAAATTTATGAAAATTGAGTGTTTAAACAATAATGTTATTTACCTATGACCCAGAGGTTTACAATGCATTGCAATCTGATATGTGGTTTTAACAAACTAAATTTGTTTTGTACGAGAGATGTTCGAAATGTATTGCTTATTTCTATCTGGAGACTTTAAATTTCAAGTTAGCTTAAAAGTATTCATTTTATGTCATCGAAGTACACCCCGTGGCTAAAAATACAAAGTTTCAGCCAATGTATCCACTTTTTGAAGGCGTCACAGTACGCTGATTTCGGCACAGTGATGAGGTACTGATGAATGGCAGATCCAAGTGCCTGTCAGGACTTGTATTTCCGCCCAGCAAGCAAGGATTTCAATTTGGGAAACAAAAGGAATCACATGACGCAAGGTCTGGAGAATACGGGGGTGAGGCCAAACAGTTACTTTTTCTTTTTTCAAAAACGCCGAAATTATTGCGGAGGTATGAGCGTGGGCATTGTCATGTAGAAGACGGATATGCTTAAAACCAGTGACAGGGTGTCGTTTCTTATAATACTTTTTCAGTTTCTTATGTACTACGTCTTTGTAGTACTTCCCAGTGATACTTTTGCCCTTTTTTGCCGGCACTTTTATTGCGACTCCTTCACCAGAGAAGAAAAGTGCATACGAAACCTTCTTTGCACTCAAAGACCGTTCGGCAATTATGTGCGTTTGTTGTGTTTAGTTGCCCAAATTTTGTTGCTCACTTTTCTGACGGGCTAAAAATAATAGACCCAAGTTTCATCACCTGTGACGACATTGGCAAACTGTTTTTTGTCATATTTTTGAAACATTTGAAGCAGCTTTTTGGCCACCTTAACCCGTTGCCTCTTTTGCTTATCGGTCAACAGATGCGGCACCCATCTAGCAGAAATCTTATTGACTTTCAAATGCTTCTTCAAAATAAAGTGAACCGTTGATAGTGATATGCCTACCTTTCGTGCAATATTACGAACTGTAAATCGGGCATTTCCTTCAATGATATCCTTTATTTTGGAAACGATTTCGTTACGAAATGCAAATTTTGGCCAACCTGATTTTGGTGCATTTTTGATGCACTCTACACCAGACTCAAATTTCTTTTTCCATCGCCTATCTGTGTCATAAGACACACAAGAAGGCCCATTAGCAGTAGAGAGTTCAGTCATCAACTGCTTCAAAAGGCAACCCAGTTATGAGCGAGCTTTAATGTAAGCCCGTATTTCATCTTTTTTGTCGACGCTTCTACCAACCATTTTTACTACGCGGTCAATGACTGCGTGTACATTTGTATTTAAATGGCAAATTGTATGTGTTACAGTTAGTCTAACTTGTAAATTTATACACCGTTGTGTAGGTATTGCATTACCCTATACAGGTATGTATTGGTTTTTATCGTGTTCCACGTGAATCACGAGATAGAGGACAATAAGCAATTCTTTTCGAACAGCCCTCGTATGAACTGTATAAACTGCTAAAATATTATTATTATATAATAATATGATTGGTAATATGGACGACTCTGTTTAAAATGCTAAGGTAATATGATTGGTAATATGGACAATGCTCATGTCCGTATTGAAATCTGAATTTTGATAATATTGCATGAATAACAAACAAGCTAGTATTCTTATAAGTATTTCTATGTAAGATGTTTTTCTAATAAAAATATAATTAGGTACATTTGTCCTTAGCTTGTTGCTTTTTTCCATAAAAGTTATAGTTAGACAGACTAAATTTCCTTCAAGGTTTCAAATCAGAACGAAGACCTACGTTTCGTTATTTCTTAATGCAGTCTGGCGGTTGCAATTTAAATCTGTTGATTTTTGAAACAACTTATTCACGTTCAAGCCCATTTTGTAATAACCCTTTCAATAATTTTATTTATGAATAAACACTGTTAGTTTTGGCCACGTTTAGATAAAAATTGTTTAGAGACAAGAAAAATCATTTACAGAGTAAAATATTAAGAAGAAAAAATATATTTAACAATCTTAAATTCCACAATATTTTACACAAAGTAAAACTATTAATTTACCTATTACATTATATGTCTTTGTCAGCGAATTACTAGGCTAAGTCCAGCGATACCGAATGACTATAACAAAGCTTTTTATTCCTGTGCTGAATGACAATATTTGCTTCGTTTAAACAAATGATTAGAAAATGACAATTGCCGAGGGATAGAAAATAGGGAAACATATTTCATGTAAACATGCAATGTTACATGTCTTGAAATGGTATATTTCTTGTCAATGCTTTTTGATATTTTGTTTAATATAATGTTTTTGATTTAATTATATATATTTAAAAGGAGGCAGTGACCCTTTAATAACGTGTCAAAGAAATTGTTTGCCTATGATATCTAGACAATCCGAACAGGAACTGTAACTTAAATAGAATATTTTTAATAATGTTTAGTAAGTTTTACTTTTCTTTTGTACGCCGTCTTTTACAAATTTCTGTTCATATAACGGCGAACGGTCTAGTTACATGTAACCGGTTTTCTTGGATAACTGACAAGTAATTTCAAATATCTTGGCAAGTGACCAAGTACTTATCCAACATGGTTTCAGAATAAGTGGAAAGGGACAAATGACCATCGTTGTACTAATTGTAGTAAAAAGAATAAAAATAGACAGACTTATTAATCATTTCCTGCTGAATGTAATGGTCATATATCTGCATTTGTTTTGAAGAAGGAGCAGTCAATTTAAAGTTTAAGAGATTCCAATATCGAAATATTATAAATTAAAAGTCGGTCACTTCCGGCGAAAATGTTTTAATAGTTACTTATGAAGGACACAGTTTGAACAACTATATGTCATGATTCGCGTTTAATGTTTTGGTTGTATTTACATTTGTGAGAATCCCTTAGTTTTTAAGGCTATATTGTATAAGGATTAGTTAACTTATTCAAAAAGCGTCATTATCTAGTGTTTTTTACAGCAAATTTATAACTTAAAGGGGGTTCTAATAAAGCATTAAAAGCATACTTCTCTAATAACAATATAATGGCACTTTCGAAACAATTTCATACACATTTTGGTCCAAACGTTTCAGTTTATATTTCCTCAACATATGGTCATTTCGTAAAGCATAATATTACCTTTTAAGAAACTAAGGCATTTGTGCTCGAAAACAATCACTTACATGTAAAGTATTTATTTGAAAATTTTATTTATTTGATTATGTACCGCTGTACTACTGGCTTTCTTAAAATTTACGAACATTGTCAGAAAAAGGAAAACAATTAGCATCATGTTTGCGTTGGATGGTATAGTGTGTACCCACCATAGTAATTAGATCAACTAGAAAAATACCAAATAATTATAGCCTTTGGTGACATTAACCCATGGTGTACGTCAATATTTCACACACTGTCCTTTCCATTACCTTGTTTCCTACAGGACAAATCATAGATTCTGACATAGTGTCACTACATATGTAAAAACTACTTTACACCAACTGACCATATAGTATCATGATAGTTCTGGAAAGTGTCCTGAAATGAGGAGAAGTTTAAATAAATTGTTATCGAAATGGAAAACAAAGTAAAATCATTCTTGTTAAGTAAAGAGAAAAATGACAGATATTGTATGTGTCATATAGATTACTTTTCCGTTTTGCTGATTCAATCAGAAAAAACACTTACTGTTACACATCAAAATTCAAAAGGAATGTCATCAATCTTAACGAATATGATACGATCAACTCTATAACATTAATATCATATCTTTGAAATTATATAATACTTGTGTTTTTTTTTATCGGATATAGGTAAGCAACAAACCTTTTGAGTTAATTGTGAACAAAGTTAACATTGAAACAAACGTTATCTTTATATGACGAATCTACGATATTTATATTCAATACTGTTATACAATATTGCCTGCTTAAGTGAAAAAATGATCTACATTAAATCTAAAATAAAAATTAAAAAAAACCCAAACGATTCGATACTCGTCAATGAATAAACACAATTATTATTTTGGTATTTTCAGAAGAATAAAGGTAAACAAATCAAATAACAAAAATCGTAAACAACTTTCAAACATTGCACTTTGAGATTGTACAAGAATATCTCTAGCCATTTACATACAAGAAAACATCTGTTATTGGATATAGCCGATACATCTCCTTAATTAATTTCCTCATCCTGGGGGGAAAACATCTTGATTTTCCGAGTAATTTAACATTATCTCATGAGTAAAGGTTATACGATATGGATAACTCTTTTTCCAATTACAACTGTTGTAACACTATCTTTCAAGTGTGGGCATTTTCAGGAGTAAGGTGCAAAAGAAGAAAATTGGTCAAATCGGAATATCATGAAGCTTCTGGGTATTTCAAGAATATAGAAAATACTCTAACCAACACAGATATAAGACATACACAACATCGAATCAATGACTAATAAAAACACAAACTATAGACACATTAAGATATTACAGACAGCATAAAACAATTATCAAAATAGATTATCATACTTACACTGTTTTATTTGTATAATGATAAATTGGAAACAAAAGGTCCTAAATACGAGTATATATTATAAAATGTGCTTTCACTAAAATTGATTTTAAACCTAAATTGCATTGAGAATTGTTTTTGAACAGGAAAAGTAAATGTTATTAGTATAAAATAAGGTAAAAGTTATGATATTAAATATAATTGTTACAAATAAGGTAAAGAGTTACCATATATACAATAGAGCATAACACCGTCAACAATAAAACAAAAATGAAAACATCAAAAAAATACAGAAACTATTTTTATAACAGTAAGTTAGGAATTATACCAAAGTTTTCGATGAATAAATCAATTATTCGTTTACTGTTATGTCAAGAATGTCTGATATACCCCTCAGGCCTTATTACTGAAGCCATATGTTTTTACTGGACACTGTGATAAGGATGACAAATAAGAACAAAATTTGCTTACAAGCCACGATCAATGCTTTAATCACAACAACAAATTCATCTAGCAAAGCTTCTTGACCGGACACCGACTTTGTTTGGAAATCCTCCGTACTCTTATGTGCTGCAAATTCATATGGTGGAATGGCATCGAAGTGGTCTATGTCAGCCAACAGTAAGTTTGAATACCAAAGCCCTATTCAATCCCGAGCACTTAAAGTATAGGAATCAATTAGAAAAATTAAAACAACACTGTCCCATGAAACTATTATTGATCTTGACTTAACTTCACCCTTTTGTGAACTTGTAAATTATAAGTTATTAATTTTTAGTGAAAATTCTAATACCAATGGTCGTATTTATTTGAAATTTCACACATGTCCTTTGCATCATAATTGTAGGTCACTGACCAAGACTCATTAAATATCATTTATCTAATTTCATATATTAATAGATAATATTATTACCCCTCACTTTTTTCGTAAGGTTTATTTCGGAGTTATTCTTACTGGTAATGCAAGTGTACCACGTGACTAAGAATTTTGTACTGTTACATAGGTAACAGTATTTTTAACAGTATAAAATCTGGTCACGTGGTCTATTTTCTAAATGAAATGAAATGAAATGGCCACCATTTTTTTCTCGATTCATTCTTATTTTCGACAATAGGGCATCGCCGAAGCATAAAATTTAGTTCTTTGCACCCTAGAGTTCCTTTCGCGTATAAACTATCTTTTTGTTGAATAGTCAAAAGGAAACATCCGTTTTCAACAGAAGTAACTGTAATGTGAATAATTTTGTGTCAAACTCGAACATGCAGACATGGACGATTAAAGCATGCAACAAAGGATTATTTAACAATTTTTACCAGTGAAACGTTACAGATAGAGTTGGTGGACAGACATCTGTAGGATATTATCGTTTTTTTCTAAATGCACTTTGTTAAAAACCATGCGAAAAATATTCTGGATGCAGAAGGATCAGATTTCACAGGTCATAACCTTAAAAATGGGTTAGTGTTTTGTTTTCTAAATAAAAAACAGCTTATTTTATGTTTATGACTGGTAGATTTCATCACTTGCCTAAAGAATAAAATAAAAACAGCTTCTCAAATAGGCCTACAGTACACTTAAAACTTGCAAGGTAAGGACAGTTTAGTTATTGCTTCTCTTGGTTTATTTTTGTTACAGTTAGATTAAGCTGACAAATTCAGATCATCACAGTATTTGTTCGGGGTAATAAAATAAATAACACATGGGTTTGTTGGTATCAGTAAAAATATCATCCCTCGTATAAATACTGTTACCCTCGGCTACGCCTCGGGTAACCGTATTTTCCTCGGGATGATATTTTTACTGTTACCCACAAACACATGTGTTATTTATAAACTGTCATGTACCTATAAAAGTGTAACCTCTGCTGTTAAATTTAAAACATTGTCTATACCTAATATGAACCAAACCACCACCTTTGAAAATTATAGATATGATATCAATTTAAAATTTAAAATGGCACCAAGAACTATTTTTACAATTCACTTTATAGAATATTTGAACTATAAATATGATAAAAAAACTAGCAGATTTTAGACCAAATCACTTTGAACAAAAATTAATAATGCGCTTGCCACAAAAACCAAGAATTTTAACCAAGTTAAAATGGCGTTTGTTTAGGTTATTTCGTCACGATTTAAATAATAACAGTTAATGCAAGAGTTAGCTGGAAATAGGGAATCGCATGCGAAGTTTCAATCTCAATCTATTTACAAAATTAAATAGAACAATAAGCTAACATGAATATATTCTAGAAATGATATAAGATTCGTTCGGCGGCAAATTTTTGACCCCATCTTGGATATCTCAGCTTTGCATCGGGTTTAGGTTGTAATTTTGAAGGATTATCCTTTTCAGAAACAACATATCCAGATTTTGGCATATGAAACTTGCTGACTGACTTATTATACAAATTATTGTAGATGTTGAAACTATGAAAGAAAGTTTTTGAGCACAAAACGTTAGAATATCACCATATTATGGTATAAAACACGTATTGGGAAGCAAGAGTAATCAAGAATTACAAATATCTTCAATAAAATTTATACTTGACTTCAAGATATAATTAAACACTTTAATGTAGTTAAATGTATGTCTTTTGACGTTCCTTATTAAATATAAGTTGTTAAACAGCATGTACATGATCGAAATACGTTGAATTCACTGAAAATGGCCCAATGTCGCAAATAGCGAGTGTATATATACAATTAAGTTATCGGAGTCAGTTGATGACCGGTTGAGTCAAGACTCCGTCGGAACCTGAAAGAACTCCGTCAGAATCCGTCGGAGTCGATACTTAAATATTTCATGTATCACGAGTTTCATGCTATTTTCAGGTTAATTGTTACCTATATAAAGGGAATGAAATTGGAAACCGGGGTTATTAGTTTGGGATTAGTTTAGTTGAGTTTAGTTGTGTTAAGAGAAAATTACATGTGAGGATTATTCAGGATATTGTCTGTAAAATAAAATAAAATAATTGGATTATAAAATAAAGAAAGTTAACAAGAAATTATTGTGTTTTTACTTAAAATAAAATAAATTCCAGTGTGGCAAAGAAATAGAAATCTACAGTCCTAAAACTGAAAGTAATAAAACTTCGCCACATTGTTTGGTCCCGCGAACCGGATAACATTCAGTGGATACAATAAGTGAAGGAGAGTGCTTTGAATAAGAATTGTGATTTGGATATTGTTCAGTGAAGAATTGTTTGTTATCTTGGATAAATTTATTTGGTGAGTGTGACTTCAACTAAAACTAAAAATGACTAAAGTTAAACATTTAAAAGGTGTTAGGACAAAATTTAGAAATATTCTGCAGAAAAATATTGATTTTGGAAACGATCTGATAAGTATTGATATCGAAAGCTGTAATATTGAGAAAAATGCGCTGGAAACAAATAAATGTATTCAAACTTTAAAAGTGTATTGTGAAAAGTTAGAAGTTCAAAGTGAAAAATTGGCAGCAGCAATCGAAGAAGGTGATTCAAAAGTAATTGAAACAATTACTGAAGAAGATTGTGAACTGTGTTCTGAAGCTGTAGAATGCTCTATTAATCTACAACAATTTAAAGAAATGCTTCTCAACGAAAAAGAGAAGAGCGAAATGAAACATGTTAAAAGTGAATCAAGTGTAGAAACACATTCAGATGAGTTTATGGCACTACACAAGGACATGCAAAAACTCATGCAGCTACAAATTCAACAACAAGAAAGACTACTGGACATTGAAGTAAACAAAGGTAAACATTCTTCTACAAAATTACCTAAACTAGATTTAATATCATTTGGAGGAGATAAGACAAAATGGAGTGAATTCTGGGATTCATTTAAATGTTCAGTGCATGAGAATCAATCACTTTCAAATAGTGAAAAATTCAATTATTTACGAAATAAAGTATTCGGAGAGGCTCAACGTGCGATCTCAGGTCTAACATTATCGGACGCTAATTATAAAATTGCAATCGATATCTTAAGGGAAAGATTTGGAAAAGTGCAAGAAGTAGTTGACTTACATTACAATAAATTAATCAATTTGGAGCCAGCATCGAATAAAACCGGAAGTTTAAGAAGCTTGCTCGATACAGTTGAAAGGCATTTACGCAGTCTAGAAGTGTTACATCAAGATATTGATCAAGCTGTGTTTGTGTCAATGATACGAGCTAAACTACCTGAGGAAGTTCTTGTTCAGTTAGAAATATTAAATGGGTCGAACAATGAGTGGAGTATAGACAAGCTCCGAAAACGATTGAATGAATATATTCTTGCCAGGGAAAGAGCAGAAAAGAAAGATAATGTGTTGGAAAAGAGAATACATGCATCGTCTATTCAATCAGGATACAAGCAAAATTCAGCTCAACTAAGGAGCTATACATATTCAGCTCAGTCAAGAAATAATACAAATTCACCCCAACCGAGGAGTTTATTCGAAATCAGAACAATCAAGAAGTTATTCAAGTTCTGCTCATGTGCTTACAGTGAATAACCCTAAGCAACTTACACAAAGACAACAGACTGAAAATTATGCAGATAAATGTCGTTATTGTCAGCAGAAACATTGGAGCGATGAGTGCACACAATACCGAAACTATAAAATGAAAGAAAAACAGCAATTAAAAGACAGCTGCTTCAAGTGTTTAAAGACAGGTCACAAATCAAGTGAATGTAAGAAAAACAAAATTTGTGCACACTGTGGTGAAGTGAACAAGCATCACAGAAGTTTGTGTCCTCAAAAATTCAAGGTGAAGGAATCAATGACGCATTTAGCAAACGAAGAAACAGAATATTAAGAGACTGAAAAGTCTGAGGAAAATGTTCGCGTGTCGTCAAATGAAATGGTTCTAATGCAGACGGCGATTACAGATATTAAAAATCCAAGATACCTCTGCAACACAGTCTGTTAGACTTTTGTTGGACTCTGGATCTCATCGGACATATATAACTGAAAACTTAGCAAGAAAGTTTCATCTCAAAGTAACGGGAGAACAGGAAATAAAACTTGTAACGTTTGGTAATAATAGTACGCAATGCATCAAAACAAAAATGTGCTAACATTGATGTTAAACTGAAAAATGGTGAATACCATTCAATCAGTGTGAACATAGTTCCGACAATAAGTGGAATTTGCATCGAAGTCCAGCAGGCGTTTTGAATAAGGAGCACGTTAAAACATATTATTGGAAGTGTTGATTTAGCTGATACATTACCAACTAGAAACGAAACATCATCAATAGAAATGTTAGTTGGTAACGACTATTATTTGGATTTATTCTGTGTCAAAAAGATCGAATTAAATCCTGGTTTGTTCCTTCTTGGGTCCAAGTTAGGATGGATCCTTACCGGAAGAACCTCTGATCAAGATAGCGATGGCCCATGTATGCTTATTTCTAACGCATGGTAATAATGCAACAAATACAAGTTTATTTGCCGATGTGGATAGTGTTGTACCTGTGAAACCAAATTTAGAAGACTTTTGGAATGTGGAGTCAATAGGTATTATAGAAAAACAAAATATCTCAGATGATGAACATGCAATGAAAATGTTTCAGGATACAATTCAGTTTGAAAATGGCCGATACCAAGTCACGTGGCCTTGGACTGAAGAATTTCCTGATTTACCTGTGAACAGGGACTTGGCAATAGGTCGCTTAAAAAGTTGTGTTAATAAACTGAAAACAAAACCTGAGTTAATGATGAAATATGATGAAGTTATGAGAGATCAGCTAAGTAAAGGTGTTATAGAGAAAGTTGAAAAATCACCAGTAGATGGTTTGGTACATTATTTGCCACACCATGCTATTATCACACCGCAGAAAACAACAACTAAGATACGCGTAGTATACGATGCTTCGGCGAGAACAAGAAAAGAAAATAAAAGTCTAAATGAGTGCATGTATAGGGGACCAGTAATGCTACAGGACCTCTGTGGTATGTTACTACGATTCAGGATGCATCCAATAGCAATCGTTGCCGATATAGAAAAAGCATTTTTGCAAATTGGATTAAAACCTAGTCAGCGTGATGTCACAAGATTTCTTTGGTTGAAAGACTGTAAAAATCCTACTGTGGTTACTGACAATATACAAGAATTCAGATTTTGTAGGATTCCTTTTGGAGTTATCAGTAGTCCGTTCTTATTAGGAGCAACGGTAGACTTCCATTTAAAATGTTATGAAAATCCAGTTGCAGAAAATCTAAGAAACAACATTTATGTAGACAATGTTATCACCGGAGCTGAAAACACAAGTGAAGCAATACAGCTATATACAAATTCAAAGGCAATGTTTGCAGATGCCTCGATGAATTTACGGGAATGGATTACCAATAGTGATTTTGTAAATGAATTCATTCCAAAGGAAGACAGAGCCGATACGAAAAGTGTTAAAGTACTTGGACATCATTGGAATGTCAATGAAGATACAGTTACAATAGCTGGTCCAAAAAACAAATCAAATGAACCGGAGTGGACAAAACGTACTGTGTTGAAAACAATTTCGTCGGTTTTTGATCCACTTGGCTTGCTATCACCAGTACTCTTACGAGGAAAAGTGTTTATTCAATCATTATGGCAGAAAAATATCGACTGGGATGACAATTTGACTAAAGAAGATCAAGAAAAATGGTTGTCTATTTTAATAGATATTCGCAAAATAGACACGTTGCAAATTCAAAGATGCGTTTGTACGTTCACAGGACATTCTAAGAAATACTTATTGTTATGTTTCTGTGATGCATCGGAAAAGGCATTCTCAACAGTGATATATTTGCATGTTTCAGAGAAAAATACAACCGATGTAAATGTAATATTTGCAAAGACAAGACTTGCGCCTATTAAGAAACTAACAATTCCTAGGTTGGAGCTTCTAGCAGTTCTGATCGGACTGAGGTGCTTAAAATTTGTTAAAGAGCAATAAAGAGTGCCTATTGAAAAGCAATTTTTATGGACAGATTCGAAATGTGTTTTACAATGGGTTACGTCGGATAAGAAATTACCGTTATTTGTAAAGAACAGAGTCAGTGAAATCAAAGAGCACATTGATGTTAACATGACATACATACCAAGTAAAGAAAATCCAGCAGATGTTGCATCCCGAGGGACAACACTGGAAACATTAGCAACTGACTCTTATTGGTGGCACGGTCCTAAATGGTTGTTGAAGCCTACCTCTGATTGGCCAACCGATTATAAAAAAAACGATGATAGCTCACAAATAGTTGAAATGGAAGAACAAACAAACAAACAAGACAAAAAAGAGACAATGTTAATGCAAACTAAAATTAATGCGGAAGAACATAGTAATAATCCTCCATTTGACATTGACAGTAAAAGATTTTCTTCTCTTACAAAACTGCTAAGAGTAACAGCTTTTGTGCTGCGATTCGTACAGAAACTAAAGAAAGTTGAAAGAAAATATGGTTATTTAGAATGTGAAGAATTGTTAGAAGCTGAGAACATGTGGATTAAGCATATTCAAGAAACTCATTTTCAAAGTGACATCAATTCTATTCGAGCTAAGAAAGGTACAAATAGACAACAACAATTAGGGCTATTTCTTGACAAACAAGGGTTATTAAGATGCACTGGAAGGCTTGAAAATGCAAATTTAAGTGAAGGTGCCAGACAACCAATACTTCTTCCAAGAAACGATCATTTTACTGAATTGACTGTGGAAAAAATGCATAAAGAACTACTGCATAGCGGTGTTTCGCAGACGCTTGCAACAACGAGGAAAAGATTCTGGATTTTACATGGTCGTGCAACAGTGAAAAGAGTGTTAAATAAGTGTGTTGTCTGCAGACGCCACGAAGGTGGTTGCTATAAAATGCCACCATTGTGTTGTCTACCGAGGTCAAGAGTGACAGAATCAGTACCATTTTCAAGAACAGGACTAGACTATTTTGGTCCAGTGTACTTGAAAACAACAACAGGTGACGAGAAAAAGGCATGGGTATGCTTATTTACGTGCTTAGTAACTCGTGCTGTGCACCTTGAACTAGTTTGTGACATGACCACAGAAGAATTTCTCTTAGGTTATCGTCGTTTCATAGCTCAAAGAGGTACTCCATCGCATATAATTAGTGATAATGCAAAGCAGTTTAAAGCCGCTAGTTTAGTGATAGATAAGATATGGCATTGTATATTACATAGTCATGAAGTTCAAAGCTACTCTGCAAATGCAAACATCCAATGGAAGTTTATAATAGAGCTCGCGCCCTGGATGGGAGGATTTTACGAGAGGCTAGTCGGTCTTGTAAAAAGATCATTCAGAAAAGCTGTGGGGCGAAAACTCTTAACTATCATTCAAGCTCAAACACTTATCAAAGAAATTGAAGCCGTAGTGAACTCAAGACCTTTAGTCTATATTGGTGATGATGTAAACTCTACAATTGCATTAACACCGAGTCATTTTCTTACGTTGAATCCAAAGATCGGTATTCCACAAGTTTCGGACGAAAATGACAGTGAATATTTGCCAACAGAAAGCTCTTCGGAAAAGTTGTTGAAAATTTGGAAGAAAGGTCAAAAACTTTTAAACAAATTTTGGCAAATATGGAAGAATGATTACTTACTAAGCTTACGAGAAAGAATGCAAACACGTCTGAAAGCAAGTCGTATTCAGTCGCCTGTAAATCCAACAATTGGAGATATTGTTATTGTAAAAGAAAACTTTTCTCGAGGCAACTGGAAACTGGCAAAAATTGAGAAGTTAAATGTCAGTCGAGATGGTGCTATAAGATCATGTCAAATAAAATTGGCTTCAGGAAATGTTCTGAATCGTCCAATGAATTTACTTTTTCCCATTGAAACGACTCAAAATGATATAGTTACAAAAGAAAAAAGTGATGAAAATGTGCTTGAAGAGCAAATAATACGTTCAAACAGAAACAAAAACAAGATGCAAAGTTATCAGATGTCCGAACGTAATGTACGTTCTGCAGCGTTAAAAGCAATTAAACAACAGTTATCCGAATAAAAAGTATATAGTTAAGGCGGAGTTTAATTAAAAACTATGTTCACTTTAACGTTAACGATTGTACACTGTGAATGCTCCGCCGGATATTTGTTTGTTTACGCAAGACTGACATGTACAAATAACCTCAACGGAGCATAGTTACTGTGTAAAATTACCCAAAGTTTTTCTCGCAAAAATCGTGCAAATCATGGAAATAGCATATAAAATAAGAAGAAACTTTGTATTGTGTCATCATTTCACAGTAGACACCTACAGATAAATATTAGAAAAATCGCAAAAATATTAAAATGTATCAATGCGATACTTGTCAAAAGATGTATAAGTATAAGAGAAATCTACTTCGACATGTTAAAGAACGACACAGAGAGGTTGAACATTGGAATTGTCCGGTTGAGGAATGCACATCCAAATTCATTCGTCGGGGATATTTGTGCAAACATTTGATACTAAAACATGGCTACACATCATTGAAGTCACGTGAATCTGCTATATCAGCCACCAGAGGAAACGCGTATTCACAGAACTCATACTACGATGACGTCAGCGACGATGATTCTATATTAGATTTATTGTCATACAACGACACACACAACGACTTTGAGCCAGTTTTAGACAGTTTTGATTTGAACATGCTTGATGAAACAAACAACAGTCAGTATGATGACGTCAGTAGAAATGACGTCAGAGACGTAGACGTAAATGATTGTCAGGCAAGTGTTGAGTGCAAGGATGTTGAAGTTCCAATTGAAATAAACAATAATTGTAGTGAACGTCAGAATGATATTTGTGACTCAATAAGTGACGTTAACGTCAACGTTAACGTCAACGGAATAAATGGCAACCAAAAGGATTCTGGACAAAATACAGAAATTAAAAACAGTGAAACTGAAAGTGATAGTGAGAAAGAGGACAATTATAGTGTCGTGACAAGTTTCTCCGAGGGAGATAATATTGACATCGACGTTGACAGTCATTATGATCAAAACACAGAAAATTCGACGTCTGAAAGTATTGTTGATGAAAATAACAACTGTTGTTTGGATAGTAAAGACACAGATCTTTCCGACGACGGCAGTGACAACGACGCTATCAATAATAACGTTTGTGATGAAGATATGGTTATTATTTCAAGTGACGGAGAATCTAGTGGAGGAGACAGTGACCCAGAATATCAACAAATCGAACTAGCCACGTCTCAGTACAAAACCAAAGTGTGGAACTTTACATTTAGACAAAGGTTATGTTTACGTCAAGGACAAGAATACGTTTTAGGAGAGAATATTGAATGTGACTATTTTGAGTTTGACAAATAGACTAAAAAAATGTGTTCGTGTGTTTAATTATGTCAAAAAGACTGCTCTTGCTTTTCAATATGAGCACAAGAATTTGAGACTGCCATGAAAATATTGATCTTATTTGTATATTTTACAATTTCTGTATATATTGACTTGGAAATGATATTGTTAGAAAACATTTTGATTGAAATGATTTTGTAATAAGTAATTACTAGTATAATATCAAATTTACATATGATAGATGAATATTAACGGTTGTATAATATCTGAATACTTGAAAATGTTCTTATTACATAATGAGAATATACAGGATAAATATTGTTTAAATTTCAACACTTTAATTTGAACTTAAAACTTTGAAGTTATTTCAATGCTTTGTTTATTTCGCTTTGGTGGGAGTGTCGCAAATAGCGAGTGTATATATACAATTAAGTTATCGGAGTCAGTTGATGACCGGTTGAGTCAAGACTCCGTCGGAACCTGAAAGAACTCCGTCAGAATCCGTCGGAGTCGATACTTAAATATTTCATGTATCACGAGTTTCATGCTATTTTCAGGTTAATTGTTACCTATATAAAGGGAATGAAATTGGAAACCGGGGTTATTAGTTTGGGATTAGTTTAGTTGAGTTTAGTTGTGTTAAGAGAAAATTACATGTGAGGATTATTCAGGATATTGTCTGTAAAATAAAATAAAATAATTGGATTATAAAATAAAGAAAGTTAACAAGAAATTATTGTGTTTTTACTTAAAATAAAATAAATTCCAGTGTGGCAAAGAAATAGAAATCTACAGTCCTAAAACTGAAAGTAATAAAACTTCGCCACACCCAAAGCACGAGAAATAAGTCAAATGATTCGTCCTGACAAAAATACTATTACGCTTATTAAATGAAATTAATAATAGGACGCATCGATTTAAGGAATGCTTTTGTTCATGTTACTAACGTAAAGAACCTAATTTAACTAAAAAGCATTATAGAGACAGGAAATGGTCTTCATGGGTGACACGGATGATGAGATAATGTACTACCTAAATGGTTTAGGCCAATAATTTAAAAGTACAAGGAAATAAACTTTTGGATGAATGAGAAAAATATAGGTGAAAAATTCACATGATGCAACTACCATTAACATTATAGTGTAAAGTGCATCATGTGGTAATCGGTGAGCTGTTTAATCTATCCAATCACTATTTTCTAGCCAATTAGAAATTGGATAAAAATTGACTCCAACATAGTTATGTATTTTTCTTCATTTTTTTCTTCTTCTTTTTCTGCATTAATCTATTTTTACGTTTCCTACACAACCTTCAACAGAGTAATACCATCATTAATAATCATATACACTGACGTCTCTATGTCTGATTTATATCATAATTATTAATTATTATATATAATATTAAAGATATAATAGGCTTAAATTTTGATACTTTAAAATATTGATAATTGCTACACAATTTATATGTAAGTGTAAAATTAACATTAGAGTAGATATAAACCGTTTAAAAATATATTCACTATCGGTAATACATAGTATCATTTAAAAATAGCTTTACATGCATAGTTTGTGCATTCGTTTATTCAAAATTCAGTAAGAATTTCCTAGATTTAATAAGTGCCTGGAATAAAAATATTTTATTTGAAGATGAGCAAAATATATCTTTAAGTGTTTGAATTTATTATTATCTTCTATTTTAAAACATTCCTAAGTTAGGTAGATATACGACAAATCTCAACCTCAATATTCGTTATTATATTAATATGATGTACATGTATATTATTTATTATTATAATTATTTGATAATTATATATATTTTAACTACTTGAAAAATAGTAAAAAAGTAATCTCTTTATTAATCCTTCATTAAACGCAATACAAATTTATTTTATATTACAACAATCTGCCTATATAAAAGTAATAAAAAGGGATATATTCGTGTCCTCCTGCAGAGATTTAAAGTACGTGATATTCTTTTTATCACATATCTTAATAAACAACGGCTTACAGTTAAAAAGAGACATTTTTCATTGACACGCTAAAATGTAACGCTTAGTTTAGAGCGCTTTAACGCTATGTGTGTATATTACAATTACACTTGTGTAGTATCGTGTTTATATAAGTGGTTTATTACTCTTCTGCGCTTTGGTTTATGTGATAAGATTTAATATGAATATAAGTTATTGTATTCCTTATCATTACTTATTTCCTATACAAACGGTATAATCATATCATTTGGCATGTGTTTTGGTTTTGCTGCTGTTGTTTTTTTCTCTTCTTTTTTATGTTTTTTTTTCGTTTTGGTTTGGTTTATGTGTTAATACGACTATGAGTTTTTGTGTGAACATTATTAATACTTAATTCTATTACAAACTGTAAAATAATATAATATATAATAAAAACAATTTCAAACCAAAAGCAATTAAATTTGTTTGTTTGTTTGTTTGGATTTTTACGGCACGTCAACGCATAACTGGCCATATCGTGCCGAATGCTATAATAGGCTTAAAATGTTTTTAATGATAATTAATTTACAATTATGACAATATGCATGTACCCTACAATTTTTTCACTATGAGATATATCTCTAAGGAACTTCAGAAAAACACAACAAATTAAATATACCACTCTTCTTTGTTTTTGATTTCAATAATTAAGGAATACATTTACATATTGATATAAAAGAGAATTATATATATCTTAATGTTTTCTTTGTGATTGTTTATGATAGAGATTCTCGACTTGCTGTCATTCAGTTTGAATTGCTTAATAATTTTGTTTTCTTAGAAAATTAACAAAAATATTCAAATGAAACATTTTGCATGTTTTGCCAATTATAAATGTATAGCATTTCTTGGCAATTTTTCAATAAGTCATTATTATTAACAATATTGTTCTTGTACTTTCTAATACTTACAAAAAATAAATGGAAACACCCGTGTTGAATGACCTCAAAAATAAAAGTACACTGAACTGTAAGCCACTTAAACAGTGATATTGCCTGGTCACGTGACTCATAAATCGGTCAAATATCTGGATAAAAGACGAAAATATTTTACACTATAACTAATGACCGATGATTGATTCAAGCGTTTGATAATCCTATCACTTAAAATATGTAAGACAAAATCCGTGTACTTTGTATCAGGATAAGGACTTCCTTGCGTTATAGAGAAAAAGATCACGTCCGTTAAAAGCGCACCTTGATCAGAAATATTTAGGAAAGCCAGAAAAGTATAGGCCTGTTCAAACTGGTGTCTGTTAGTGATTAATCCAAGCTACCATCTACTCTAACGTAGGCAGAATAAATCATTGAAGGTAAACAGAAAATGAGATAAATTACCACATTGTGTATCTTTGAGTATGTAAATTTGATTATTATGAAAATGATTATCTGTCATTTAAATCAAGTATGTAAATAAGAAAACAAATGTTATATTTTGCTAACATTATGTTCAAATAATTGCTTCCGAGGTATCACTCCCACCCCTTTCAGGTGTTTATATAAAAGGACACAAAAATGTTTATGATATAAACAACATACTATATAAATAAATGAATAAACAAACGGTTTGTGACTGGTTTTCACTCTTGATAAACAAATAAAAAATGCGATGCAACCTATTTATTGTACATGCTTCAATAAACTTTTAGTTTTAATGTACGTCTGTGTTTTCGTGTTTATAAACAGTACTTTATAACTCAGCTAATTTCAATTTAACGATTATAGTTCGGCGCATTTTATTCCAGCGGCTTACTTAATTCACTTCAGCGGATTAACAATCAAAGGTCCAATCTGAAACCATTCAATAAAGCATCGACCAATGAAAACGCATAGCGGACTCCGGTAGCCAATCACAGGTTTCCATTCTCCAAATTACTCCGCTCAAACCCGTTGTTTATAGTTAACAATAGTTTAACATATGAGGCATTGTTATAAATACAGGAAATAAATATCTTTTACTGGTTGTATTTATAGTTTAAATCTTTCCGTTTATCATTCATCGTTTGGTTTAGAACGGAATTCGATACCGCTAGGAAAATACTCCATGAAAGATAACAAAACATGTTTTATCACAGAATTAACATTAAATTGTCAGGAACTATTGTTAAGATATTATAAATAACCAATAACTATTTAAATGAATTCAACCAGGATCTGTTGTTAATTCTATAGTATGATCTCATTAATATTTGATGATTTAGCAGTATTTATTGTTAAAAACGTTATTTTCATATGTGTGGACGACTGTACATATTATATATCAATATTTAGATTGAGCTCTCGGATTAATGTGCCCTTTGTACGAAAACGCCTATTTAATAACTAAAGTACTTGTCGCTTTTAATAAAGAGTTTTAAATTTTCAAAAATGGAAGAATTAATTGCAGATGTTATTTTATTGCTGCGAAGATGTTGAAAACCTTTAGAAAGAGTATAAAAGGTTAATTATAGAATAAGGAAGTACACCTACATATATCTCTGTTGTTTATTTTGTAACAAAGCAAGATAAAAATGCGTCTGGCTTACTGTGATAAATGAACGGTATATAGTAAAGAGTGGATATTATTTCAAGGAAGCTTTATTATAGTTTCCATTAAGGAAATGGGAAATGTTTCATATTACCAATATTTTGTCTCGCTTTGTATTGTGTCATAATCTTAAAGACGTTTTCTATAATGACTTGTATAATAGGCCTTTATACACAACACTAATTTTGAAAGGTCAGACATATATTTCTGACGTATCTATTTTAATGCAAGGGAGGACAGTGTTTGCTAGTACTTTTTACGACAGGCATACTGGAATGCAAAATATGTTACTAAACCTGTTTCTGTCACTAAATTCATTAACTTTATTAACAAAATTGTTTACTGGTTGCTTGAAATAACACGTACAGTAACCTGTGTAGATTGTACAATTTTTACTTTATATGTAGGTCATCCGCGCAAATAGTGCACACCAAGATGGGGGCACTGCACATTCCTCCCGTCTGTTAATGCTCTGCAGCGATCGCCATTCAGTCACATATATTTAAAAGTCTCGTTAAATTGTTTTGTCCAGATAGAGAGGTTGTCAGGTCTTTATAAATGAGTCGCACTGATAACAATCGTTTTTACAAACAGATAAAGAACATGAAACTTAAAATTAATTCATAGATCAATTAAAGGTCTTACAATGGAAAACTATGCAAAAGATAATTCGGAAAAATACTCTGAATTAAATTATATAGATATCTAATTTTTTAAACGTTTATCATGTGTTGTTATGTTACAAAAACTATATTCACGTGCTTTTTATGATGATATTTCAATTGCCTGGTTTAAGATTAAGAACTAATATAAGAATATGGTTTAAGAATGTTCTCTGAGACATTTTTTAATTAAAAAAAAGAAAAAAGAATGACTTCTCTAAAAGGTATCAATGTATCACACCTGCGTCTAATAAAAAAATCTAATGGCACATCGTGATAACTTTGAAACGTGACGTGACAAAAGTATAGATAACACACTTGTTTTGAAATCTTTCATGATTTTGTATCAAAATGGCTTAAACATTGGTAACTACTGCATGTCAACATCTTATTTACCTTGAAAAAATAAAATAAACCCATAGATTGCATTGTTAATGTTCGAAAATAAATACGTACATATATATTTATTAGAACCGATACAGATTAAATCATACATTCGTATAATGGGAAAATAGAACTCAATATTAATAAGATATGTTTCAAAGTCAACATAACAATCCTCAATCTTGAAGAGATTGGAAACCTTACAAATCTTGCAACCCTATTATATTTGGCCAAAACAATTATTTGTTTGAATACCAGTATAATTGTTTACGTATATATTTGTTTATAGTTTCGTGATATACTGCAAGAAATGTCAACTCATGGTAACTCGTATGAAGTTTATTTTAGTTATAATAAATTTGAATATAAACATGCTCATATCGCGTTGACTTTGCGAAATAGAATTCTTTTCAATTCACATTATCAATTTAAAACATTATTTCCAGTTTATAAGGATATATTCACTTTGATTATATTTAGAAATGTTAAATTATGACGATGTTTGTTTTTGTTTTTGACGTGATTGTAGTTATTAATTCTATTTAAATGATATAATCAATAATGTATCATTTTTTAAAGCTTTGGTAAGCAGATGGCTATATCATGCAAGTAATCAAAGCATCTAACATAAATGACATTTCTCTCCGACTGATTAGTCAATAGTGTTACACTTTTGACAAAATACTCTGTATCATGTTTTTTCTGTAGCCATTATAAAACGTTTTATATGGACATTCTTATGGCGGAAAACATATTCAACCATCATATTACCGAATTATAGATGTCTAAGCACTTAAAGGGTTTCTTATTAAATACCCAAGCTGTTAATACAATCTTACAAATCAAATTTATACGTCAAATGCGACAAATGTAAGAGTACAAACATTCAAATAGAATCCAATTTACGGACATAAGAAATTACATGTTTTTTCCGCTTAAATAATACGGTTTATAATCCTGCCACTTAGGTCTAATTACCATTTACACCATTCCATTTGATATGCAGCACCTGTCCTGAAATTCATTTACCAAAAATGTAATAGAGGATATCTATGACAAAAGATAATGATTGACATAATAGTTTGCTGACATCAATGTTTTAAAAGTTTTCAGAAGGACAATAGTGTGATAATTTTCCAATAAAGTGTAATGTTAATCAGAAAGAGCAATTAAAAAGTAATGTCGAGGATTCAATTAAATTCATACTGGAATTCTGGTTTAAAATTCATGATAAAGTATTTTTTTTAAAATTTTACATTTGATTTCTGACGTCGTGTGTTAACAAACGGTTGTTTAAACAGCACTCACATGATCAAAATACGTTAATTCCTCTTAAACGCTATGATTCGATGGTACAAAAATGTACTCCAGATTTTGGACAAAATCAAAGTGCTCTTTAACGATCTTGGTATAAATAATGGGACGCGTTGACGGCTTAAGATACGTATGCGTTCACATCTCTTTCGTACATGTAAAACATCTTATTGTCAATGACCTAAAATAAAAAAAATATTCAAGCAGCAAATGGTACTCTTGGATGACACGGAAGGTGGCGAGCATGTACTTTTAAATAAAAAAGTCAACCTTTCTATATAAAAGTACAAGGAAATGAACTTTTTAGATGAATAACAAGTATCGGTAAGGGTCTCAAATACGTTTGCATCCATAACACTAGTGTATGCATAATTAAGTTTGGTGATGTATCAAAAAATATTTGCATATACTGGTCTCTATGCATTAAGAGTATTTAAAGTTTGGATGTTGAAATATTGCTATGACTGGTGTAAAAATGGCAATTCTATGATAAAACGATTGTAATTGTACTAAATGTACTTTGAGTTGATATTTAGTTTAATTCTAAACAATACCGTTCAAGTTCTTTAATTGAGTATCGTATTGTAGTTTTCCTTGATTTTCTTTGTATTAGTTCTTGTAACATAAATTTTAAATAACCTGCGATGTATGAATGCGGAAGAAATCAATAGGGTAAGATAATTAAATGAATTTCATCAGTGAATATTGTTCAAGTTATTTGCAAATATGCAAATTCAAATAAATTACATTCTTTTATTATGATTGATTGTTTCTCTATATATGAATGGTATAAGATAATACGCATTTATGTTTTACCTAAGAAAATATACTATAGTATTATCTACAATTCCTTTGAGAATGTGTGTAGATTTGTATTAGGGGTGTTGTACATGTTGAAATAAAGAACTAATGAATTAATAAAATCCCTCAGTTTAGTTTCAATTGCTTGATTCTTCTATTACAGTTGGTTCATAAACTATTTCTAACTTTTATTTTTAAGCGATTATTTTCTCAATAACCATATATAATGTTATTGTATCAATATCTTATACATTGTAATTATCTTAACCATAACTTTTGTATAACCACGCACTATAATCATAACAAAAGTGGTCAATGACTTCCAATTTAAAGTAAAAGTGCACTGTTCCTACTTATTTTGTGATTAAACTTAACCATGAGACCCCATCAACCGGTCAGATATCGGGGCAAAATTGTTCCACTTTTTCTTATGACTGATGATTGATTCAAGCGTATGATAATCTAACCCTTTAAAACGACTGGATAAAGTCCATGTACTTGTGTATCAGGATTACATCTTGTACTATGGGGAAACAAATGCTAAGTTTTTTTTTTGATATACATTGAGTTTAAGTAGTTAAACGGAAATCTCTGAAAAGAGGCCAAAACAAGGCAAAATTGAAAGCATTGCAGACTCGGTCTTATTGAGCATGTTCCAACCGATTTCAATCTGCATTTCATACAAGCTACCTTCCAACGGGACGTAGGTAGAATTAAAAAATAAAATCTTGAAATTCATAAATTTCTGTAGAAAAGAATAAAATGTAATAACATGCTACAGTGTGCATCTTATACAGTTTATTGTTGTTGATTATATATTTTTAAGCAGATTGTTTTGTGTTTGGTATCCGTCCATATCGTATGCAAAACGGCAACAATCTTACAACATTAATTGATGCCGATTAAATCAAAGCATTTTCTGTTGCCCTTGACGTTCAATAGACATTTGCAGAACAGTACAATTGATTTTTATTGCTCTGAAAGGAACTGTCCTTGAGAATATATCATTTTAATGTTACTGAGAATAAAAAAAGCTCTATGCATTTTTGTAGGTACACTTTATTTTCTAACATCTGAAATGCCTGTTTATTTTCTTTAAGAAAGTGTCGTAAAAGGAAGAACTAATTGCAAATGTTATTTCATTGCTTGGAAGGTTCTGACAACCTTAAGCAAGAATGTCTAAAGTTAATTAAAGAATATGGACGAACACCTACAAATGTCTCTGGTGTATAGTTTGTAACAAAGCAATATTTAGAAAATATGTCTGGCTTACATATTCATCTAACGTCGATTACTGAACGGTTAAAGTAATAGGTGGATTTAATTCTAAGGTTGCATCATCATATTTATCATAAAGGACATTTGGTAAAGTTTTTGGAAACAATCAACCCTTTCATAGAATTCTCTTTTCTTTTTTCTTTTTATTTGTATGGTAAGTAAACTTTAATCATAGTGCATTCAAAACTAAAAATATAAATTGACGAGTTTGATATTTGTAAATTGGTTTCCATAGTAACCGTGTATCTCAAAACTTTAAAAATAGCCACACTTCCTTACAAAATTAACAAGTACAAGACAACTAAGTGAACAAAACAAACATAATTTCAGTTACTAGATAACTTTATATTTTGATTTTGTATGAAATAAGCAAACGCCTGAATATATTTCTTTACAGGATGAGCTTTTCGTATTTCTTAACCCAGCAAAATATACCAAAAGATATGCGTGAATTCTGTAAATGAATGAAGATATGGGGACATTTTTTATTTATAGAATTTTCTATATTTTTGATATATAAGATAAAATTCCATGGTGAATTGAAACAGAAAAACATATGTTGACGTGTAAGATTCTTTTTTAAAAAGGGACGTTTCCATAGTAACTGCATGTACAAAATGTCAAAATGAACACGCTTCCATAGAAAATTAATAATTAATATTATACCAAATTCATTGTTATATTTACAACAAAAACGAATTGAGATATAAACTATTATATCTTTTGATATTATGTAAAAAAAGATATTGAAAAGTGTTTAGAATTAAGTCTCCCATATTATGTCTTCACTTGACAAACAAACTAATACAATAAAAAAACTATTTCTCAAACACATGAAGATTTTGTCATTTCTTGAGAATATTTTAATATTTGCTATTGCACATTCTCTAAATAAATCATTAAAAACGTCTTCGTCTGTGTTAGTACCATTGCAATCAAGTGGCAACGAACTTAAGTTACTGCCACTAGTGGGTGGGGTAACGAGCTCGGAATCAACATCAATGTTGTCTTACTAGTGTAAGACGAATCGTGTGTCTGATGTTGTCTAAACAACTATCTTATTCTTCTGACCCGTTCTCCTGCCGACCTTTTAGAAAAATATACCCTGTATTGTTTATGTATTTGCTTTGTATCCACCATTATAAACAATTATCCGATTCATATTCTTCTTTGTGAAGGTTTGCTATTACAATGATTATCTTCCTTGCGATGCGTACACAAAAAAAAACTGTCGAAAAAGTCCCTAAAATGGGAATCGTTTCATATTTACCCATTTTTGTCTCACTTTAATTTTTGTGTGTGTATTTTATTTAAATTTATTTTCAGAGACGTTTTATCTATCTTTCAAACACAACATTTGTGAATAGAAGGTCTGAAATATACATTTTTACACATTTATTTCAAACGGTATGGATTTTTTGTGCTAACGGAGGACACAAATTGTCTTTATGACAATATAATTTTGATGTCTGTCTGTTCAGCATAAATACCTTCCCAAATAACGAGTATCAACCGGGCAAACTAATAAGCATATTACAAGACTCCATCTGTGTGTTAATTGTATTGCGACTAAAACAT
The DNA here is from genome assembly GCF_026571515.1 of Ruditapes philippinarum. NCBI lineage: Eukaryota > Metazoa > Mollusca > Bivalvia > Venerida > Veneridae > Ruditapes > Ruditapes philippinarum. Next base: position 186,031 of record NW_026856438.1, read on the forward strand.
GTGTGAAGCTCAAACGAAAATAATAATATTAAAATTCTAGATTCTAGATCTTACATTTTTTCCTTTCCCCAATGACAATCATTTCTTTAAATGTTTTCTTCGTGACACAGGTGTTAAATCTGATCCATTTCCTATACTGACAATGGTACAAAACCTTAATTTCATGTGCTTTTATGAATATAGCGGAATATAGCCAGCGGTGTATCAGCCAAACATAGAATCCATTTTCATGACACGATTATTTTAACGTTTAATGTTTCCCGTTTATTTTGAATGTTGGATGTGCAAAGCAAGCTTACTGTAACAAAATACATTACTGAAACGAGATATAAAATTTTAGACACAATACATAGGATATAAGATATTCTGTTGTATCATTTAAGATATTCAATGCAAGTCAGTGTTTCTTTTCCTTTAAATAGTGTATGATTTCAACTTATCATTTTATTTGTTTCATTCCATATTTTTATAGAACTCTTGTTAAAATATTATTTATAGAACACTTGGAAAATATACATAGCTCGACTTCTAAGATATCTGTCACTAACTAGCTCAGAATACAAACTAATGGGCATTATAAGGGATTTCAAGAAGCCTGTTATGAGTTTGTCACCATAAAAACATTCGTGAAAGAATTGATTTCTGTTTACTTTTCATGCGTTACTTTCCATCAAACTGTCACATTCCGTTAACATTGAATGTTGTGTTTTTCGTCGAGTAACACACTTGTCACAAGTATTGGCAAAAAAGAAACGTTTAAGTGCTCTTCAAACAATTTTAACACCGAAATAAAATATATCTTACATCCTTTTGTCCTTAAGAAAACAAATATCATTCAATAAAATACTGGAAGACAAATTGGAAGACAAACTACTAAATTAAATCAATCTTATTTCATGACTAATTTATCTGGATAATTTTGTTACTTTAAAGGATTCCTTTTAGTTTCTATGAATAATCTTATTAATGTTCTATCATTGCCATATACTATTCTCCAACGCAAATGAGAGTATTATGAATATTTGTAATATGTATTACTTGTTCATAGTTTGCTTATAAAATAGTTTTTATAAAAATAAAAGCACACTTACTCATATCAGAATCTAATGTTTTAACCTTTCTAAATATTCAAAAAAAACAAAACCATGCAACTTTACATGAATGTCCAATTTGATGTTTTCGCAAAATAGCAAAATATTTGAATCTAAATTTGTTGTTATCAATAAAGAGAGCAAATGACATCTGATATGTTTTGTTTACTACATATTGTGGTTAATTATTTAAGTATTAATTAATAACACAATTATGATCTTTATAAACTTATTCAAAACCACAATTGATGATACAGGCTTTGTTATAGAACTTGTGACGTTTTAATACTAGTACCATAGCTTTATGTAAGTAAAGCACTGGCTTTTTATAGCAAAATTGAAAATCAGTTGATCCATTTGCAGAGACATCTAAAACATTTTTTACATAGTGTACATGTTTTTAAAAATTTTAAACCTTACGACAAACATCACTTAAAAAGTGTATTGTTTCTTAATTCATCATATCAAGATATCAGGGAAAGCAAGAATATTTTAATATGTTGTCTTGTGTCACAAGATGTAAATACCCAGAACGTGCAGCACTGCTAATATGAGTGCATGCTCTCCTTGCTCGATTCTTTTAAAGGTGTATTGTAAAACTTTTAAGGCCCCCCACCTTACTTCCCTTGGCCTAACCCATAATTAAACTTGAGGTTGACAGTAACTGCTATAATTCAAGTCTCAATTCAAAATAGAACTTAAAATTAGATACAATTTAAAATGATGGATTCATAAGACTTTTTAGTATTGATAAGTCATAAAACATTTTTCCAAGTAAATAGAATGATGAAAGAACCATATCTGTTTACAGCTTAAGTATACTTGGCCTACTTCAACGTACTTAATTACAATATTGAAACAAAACACATTCCTTAATTACGTGATGAAACCTGTTGGAAATAATGTTATTTCACCATATTCGTATAGGTCGATTCTGTTAAGATCATCAGTAATCAAATTTTGAGTGAATTGGTGAAACACCTAAATTAGATGTTGTCTTGTGACATTAACAAAAATATAGTTCAATGTATATATCCTACTTTGTAATTTACAATTTTGGAAAAATGATTTCTTTTCTCTTCAGTACATAATTTATTTAAAACCTTATAAAACATTTGAAGGAAAATTTCAATACTAAACATTCTTTTTTATAAAGTTAATATTTTATAAAACATTATATTAAACAAAGAGGATACGAAAACACATTGATTGTTTTTCAACATTTTTCGCAGCACTCATCTACACAATAAGTTACTTCTACTTGCTAATTGACAATTGGTCATTATTAAGGATTAGTGTCCTCTTACAAAGGTTTAACTGAATGTAATCTTGATTAATGAAATATGTCCACAAAAAAGCTACATTTGATACTTTGGAATCTTAAGATTCTTAGAATCTATTATCATATACTATGCATTACATTATGAGACGTATTATGGGAGGTTCGTGTAAACATATATTAAAAACATCTTTTTTATCAGAACTGATAAAGAATTTATGACAATAATTCCATCAAAAGAAAAATTTCTCGTATTGTATGGATTGGATTTAGTTATGAAAAATATATGGGTTATTTTGAGTTCCTCTTTGAAACATGCCTTGTCAATTTAACAATATAATTTCATCTAAATTGTACCATTTTAATATAGGTTCTGATGAAACAAGTGAGGAGTTACTTCTTAAGTAAAAATTAAAAATAAACTAGAATGTTTCCAATTTATTGGGTTATTGTTATTTTGTCTTATTTCTTATTTTCGATAAAAATAAAAGTACAACTTATGCAAATGACTGATGATTAGCGATTAATATGCAACATTCCTCTTGAAAGTTATAAATAGTTGAAAAAATGCAATTATTGATGAAATAAGTTCGCTTTGTCGATCCTTTTTGTTAATTTATTTCTATGAATGTAGATAAAGTTATATTAAATAAGAAGTTGCTGATAATCTCAACCTTAAAACATTTTCTATACTATTATTCTTCAAATACTAAAATTTTATTGATAAGAATAAATAATAATTTATTAAAATATTATTTAGGGATTTAGTTACATTTGACGGTGAAGAGGCTTTTTATGACTCAAAGAACAAAAGGAATGAAGTTGATTACGTTAACGTATTTTTTTAGATTACACTGAAATAAAAGTATCTTAAAGTATTAGCGATTAAGTATGCAATCAAGTAGTGTGTAACCGACAAATGCAAACATACGAATGTTTTAATTTTATAATAAAGGACTATGTAACTTTCTTCTGTAATCAATACATAACACGTATTCCATTTTTTTTCGTTTTTGATGACAGAATAATCTTAATTATTTCAACTTGTTTTGCGCTCAAAATTACTGAACGCGATAACATTTTTAACTTGTTTATATGAGCATCTTCAAAAACAACATTTTTTATTTGAGCCTTTAAACATATCATTGAAAGCATAATCATCACCTAACTTCGTGCACTATTGAAACAAGATAAGGTTTTGTTGCTTTGGAGAATAAACATTACACCCTTTAAAGTATTTAAAAAAACGTTTTAATAAACGAATGAAAGTTATATGTTACTACTATCGTTCATCGTACACATGTGTTTCGTTTGAAAATTGATTGAAATAATTATTTATTTAATTAATCAATAAATTTATAATTCATGAGCATGAGACATACAATCACGTTCACCAGATCATGTTTGAGTCGATCATCTGATGTGAGAAATCTGACAATGTGCTTTTGTAGCATGCATTTGACGAAAACAAATTGCAGTATAAAAACGCTTTAATATTTACGTAACTCTAGATTTAACTCCTATGTTTTTTTTAAAGTTTTTTTGTTGCTTTTTTCTTGTGAGTACGTTTATTTTATTTTCCCACACTTTAATGTCCATCACATATAAAAAAAATGATGTTTTCTGTGAAACGCAGGCTTCATAACCTCAGATCCCCTTTCAAAATTCTATTTTATTCAGTTCCGCCCATTGCACACGTTAAGGGCACAAACATTCATTTACTTGGGGACCATACGCCGCTTTTCATGGAATGACACTACTGGTTCCATGAATACCGCCGTATGAACACATCTGCGGATGTTTCTAAATTCAAAATTCACCTTTTTTTGTGTTTAAATGTTTAATTCTGTTTAAGCCGGTGCTAGGGGGCGTGGACGGTAACTTGAACTTTCCATTACCGTCCATGAACAGGCTCAATCAAACCGAGCCTGCAACATTTTCAATTTTGTCGTGTTTGGCCTTCTTTAGGGATTCTGTATTTCTCTATTTTACAGTTATCAACATCAACATTTTTACTAATAGCAAATAAAACTCCATTGTCACAAATATAATGATCATTTTCAACATCAGTTTCCAAAAGTGATTACAAAATGTGGAAGAACCCCTACATATGTCCCAGGTGTATAATTTGTAACAAGGCAAGATTTATAAAAGTAGTATGTCTGGCTTTGGTATTACATTTATGACAATCAATGGACGACAGTATAGAGTAAAAGAAAGCTTTTACTTAAGAAGCACTATAAATGTTCCATTAAAGAATAAAAAAGTTCCATATTACAAATTTATCTCACGTCGCATTGTATTTCAAGTTTGAAAACGTGTTTTAACTGTATATAAGAATTGCCGCAAAATATGATGTTTACGAAGACTTCCTTACGTTTAAATCTATCGTGTTTAAAAGCTTTGAAGGATAGAATATTTGATTAAAGAAAAATAACGGCAATAGAACTTGTTGTAGCCAAGTCTTATAATTGTTACTATGTACGAGTTCAATAATAAATATTGATCTTTGCAATGTATAATGACTTCACATAATTGTAGGACTTTTAAAATGAAAATGATGCTAGGTAGAGTATGATATGCATTTGAAATAGATATTAGTACTGCTATATTGGGTGTGATATTTTTTCATATGGGTATCTTGCCCTCGGGAAATGTAAACGAGGCTAAATCGATAGACTAGCCCCGATAATAATTTCTAATGGAACATCATGAGAACTAAACTCTGTTGAAACTAAGCTGCATCTTAGAAGAAATAATAAAAATGATGATGATCATCATCATGATGATATGGAAAAATATGTATAGATGAAAAAAAGCTGATGAGAGAAAACAAACGAGCGGATAAGTGTAGCTAAATGTTAAGTTAAAAATAAAGATCATGGTGAAATAATTGGATTGTTTGTATTCGTCGTAGAATGCTGGAATTTTAAAGTTGTTAAATTTGTTAATTTATTCGAGTAAAATCATTTGATCAATTACAATAAGTACAGTAAGGTTGTGGTCAGTTAAATATAAATATACAAATATTTTGCTGAACTGAATGTATAGACAAATTACAAACTATTAAAACTATATACCCGACATAAGATTACAACCGACATAAACTTAAATTGATATACACGCGTAATGATAAATGAAGATGCCATAAATTATTTCTTAAGTAAAGGAAACAGCAACAGAAAAATCGGTCAATATATGTATACATCCTGATTCAAATTATCTTACATCACTAGCTTTTTGTCCATGAAATTGAAGAAACCATTACAAATCATTTATTTTTCTTATAAGAGATGGACAAAAATGACGAAGTAACAAATATTGAATCACAAATATATGAAAGCATTATCCTCATCTAAGCACGTAAAAGGTTTCTACTTAAGTCTCTTAGCTGATCATACATTTCAACCACTTAGGGAAGCAACTATCACTAGCAAGGACACAATCAAATGAAATCCAATAACCGGACAGGAGAAATATCATCTATTTTCATTTATTAGTCTTAATGTGATACTATTGTACAAATTTTATTTAGAATGTTCCATTATAATCTTTCTTTAAGTGCGTCATTTAATGAATATGTTGATTTTCAGATGATCTTCCAAATACTCATAAAATATTTGACATATTTGAACTTTATGAATGATGTCCAAGTTTTAACTATCATTGTAAGAACTGTTATGTTATTAGATTTAGGTTCCTTTGTTCAATGTGACTGTTAAATTGACAATATAGTCACTAACAACGTTTTACATGTATCGGTCGTTACATCGTTAATCAAACAAAAGTATTATTAAGCAAACGACATTTTCGTAACCCGTCATCACCTGATCATCTTTCTTAACATATTATTTATTATAATTTTATATCAGTTTCGTTTTAATAAAATAGAGAGAAAAAAACCCTAAATAACGCGTAAAACGACCAAATTGAAAATGAAAATTCTTTTTGCAGCATATAACTTCTAATCAGCAAGCAGCAAACATGTTTGTTTTCTTCTTGATCGGGTTGATAGCCTGGATAAAAATTCCTGTAAATCATAATAGATATATGAGGCAATATATGTACACATTGTCATTTGACACCCTGACAAAACACATGAGATACTAGTTTGCGTCTGTTACGCCGTAGAATCAATGCAGATTGACGGATAATAATTCCTCATGTAATACAGAGGATTTCTACGGGCACTTGTATGTGTTTGGGGGAAATGTAAAATGCCACCACTTCACCTTTAATACCTCTTTATTCAATATTTAAGAACTGCGACATTACCTAGGGTGATTAAATCATATATTTCATTTTATTGAGAACATGTAATATGTGTCATTTCTCAAAGGTATTACAAGACAAATGTCTTTGAGCAAAATTAAAAAGAAATAATTTAAATGTAAAACTCAGTCCTGCAGTTACAAACCATGTGCCATGTTTTTTATTCGTCAAACTTACTAATAATTCAATAAATCTTCTAGTCTTTGTTCCTCCAATGGCAATATTTTTCTAAATAAGTATACAGGCTGTAAATGTTTATCATTTGTTGTACTTGTTATGCTACAAAAAATAATTCCATGTGATTTTATGATGACATTTTCATTGTCTAGTTTAAGATTAATAACAAATATAAGTATATGGTTTAAGAATGTTCTCTGAGACATTTATTTTTTAATACACATTAATGCATTCTCTAAATGGTATCGATGAATCACACCTGAGTTACATAAAAAATAAAATTCTAATGGAACTTCGTTTTGTTTTTTTAAATTTTGAACCTGATATTCTTTTTTACTTTAAAAGATGACTTCATGTGACAAAAAATTGTTAACACACTTGTTTTGAATATTTCATGATTTTGGGTCAAATGGCTAAACATTTGTGACTGAGTGTCGTCATCTTATTTGCATTTAAACAACTTTAAAAAATAAACCCAATATTACATTGTACATTGTCAAAAACAAATACGTACTACTTTATTAGAACCTATATAAATTACATCAAACATTTGTATTATGGAATAATAGTATTCAATATTAATAAGATACGTTTCAACAAAATAATATCAATCGTGAAATAGATTTACAATTTTTAACATTGCATTAATGCTTTCCAAACAAAAAATAATAATTAATACGTTATTGTTTAAAATTTTGCCAATGTCGCCTTTTTATGCATATAATTATCTTTAGAGGCATTGCATTCATTATCAATAGAATTTATATAAAAAGTGACCATATCTGAGATTTTACTACGTTACAGCTGATCCATGTCAAATTGAAATTTAAGGAAAGTGCTCTGTGAATTAAAAGTATTCTCAAAATGCCTCTATGAAAAGCATATAAAACTATCAACTATCTTTATATTTTGAAACAATATAAACGTAAAATGAGAAATGTACATTACTCTTTTGTAATCCGGAATATTTGAATATAAATTACCTTGTCATGCAACAAAAGAGCTAATAGCATTTGTACATTTTCTGTTACGTGTCAAGTCAATTTTCCAACACCAACATAATTATGAATCTTATGAACTGATCAAAAGGAAAATTGATTCTATTGGCTCTGTCACATAATATTTGATTTAATCGAAGCTATTTTCACTATTATAATATCAAAATTACTTAAATAGATAATGATGCCAGAAGTGGTGAATGACTTCAAAAGTAAAAGTACACAGACATGTTTGCTACTTATATTGTGATTCTCCTAATTATCGATAAATTAATGGGATAAAAGACTACAGTTGTGTCACCTGTCTTAATGACAGTCAATGATGATAAAATAATACGGTTTATAATCCTGCCACTTAGGTCTCGAACAATGCCAGGGCATTTGATATGCAGCACTTGTCCTGAAATTTATAAAAAAAAAAGAAAAAAAAAATGTAAAAGAAAATTTCTATGACAAAAGATAATGATTTACATAATAGTTTACTGACATCAATGCGTTAAAAGTCTTCAGAAGGACAACAGTGTGGAGATTTACCCAAATGTAATGTTAATCAGAAAGAGTTATCTAAAAGTGAAAAGCATCAATTAAATTCATATTGGAATTCTTGTTACAAATTCATGATAAAGTATTTTCACATTTCACATTTGATTTCTCAAGTCGTGTGTTGAAATGATTTATAGAATAGGGTTTAAATTATTTTTATACATCACAAAGCTCAATTATGTATACGTTAGTGGCATGGATTTGAAATCCTTACTTATATTTGTTATTCATCTAAAGAGTTTAATTCCTTGTACTTTTATACTGTAAGATTAAATCTTTAATTTGAAAGTACACGCTTTCCACCATTTATATCATCCAAGAGTACAATTTCCTGCTTGAATATTTTTTCATTTTAGGTCATTGAAAATAAGATGTTTTGCATGTACGAAAGAGACGTGAACACATACCTATATTAAGCTGTTCAAGCGTCCTATTATTTGCTCAAAGATCGTTTAACAACACTTTAATTTTGTCAAATATCTGGAGTACACTTTTGTCTAATCGGGTCATAGTGTTTGAGAAGTATTAACGTGTTTTGATCATGTGAGTGATGTTTAAACAACCGTTTCTAAACACATAAGTGACGAAAATTGTTCCACTTTGGTTAACATAATGATTGATTCTAGCGTAAGATAGTCCCACTCAAACGTAGCAGGTTAACTTTATATATACTTGTGTATCAGGATTATATTTTTTTGCGAGTAAGCTCTTTTTAGCGTACATTGAGTAGCGTACAGAAGTTAAATGGAAATCTTTGAAAAGGTCGAACAAGGTCTTTTTGAGGTAGTTCAAAGTGATTTCTATTTGTGATTAACGCATGCTACCTTTCAACAAAATGATCACATGTGTCGCCTCATGATGGCCAATTTCATGTTGGGACAAGTTTTGTGACAACCGGACCGGCAGACAGACATTGAACAACTAGATTTGGTACTGATCATTCCTGTAAAGTTTGGATAAAATTGCTCCGGTAGTTTATGGGGAGTAGTCCGGACAAACTTTAGTGTATCTGGCAACACACAGGAAAAAAAACACCTTTTTATCAAAGGACCAGAACTCGGCCAAAAATTATTCCACCGGAAAACCCGTGCAATACGCGCAAGGACTTGAGCTACAGATCAATCCTGTAAAGTTTCATTGAAATTGCATAAGTGGTAAAAGAGAAGTAGTCCGGACAAACTTTAAAAATAAAAATTATTAAAGGGCCATAACTCTGACAAAAATCATTGAACCGGAAAATGCTGACAATATACACAACTAGACTTAGTACTGATCATTCCTGTAAAGTTTGAATGAAATTGCACCAGTAGTTTATGAGGAGTAGTCCGGACAAGCTTTTGTGTATCTGGCAAAACATCTTTTTATCAAAGGGCCATAACTCGGCCAAAAATCGTTCAACCGGAAAACCCGTGCAATATGCGCAAGGATTTGAGCTACAAATCAATCTTGCAAGTGTCATTGAAATTGCATTAGTGGTATAAGAGAAGTAGTCCGGACAAATTTTAAAAATCAAAATTATAAAACGGCCATAACTCTGACAAAATCATTGAACCGAAAAAATGCTGACAATATGCACAACTACACTGGGTACTGATCATTCCTGTAAAGTTTGGATGAAATTGCACCAGTAGTTTATGAGGAGTAGTCCGGACAAGTTTTGTGACGGACGCACAGACGGACGGACAGACAGACAGACGGACAGATAGACAGACAGACGGAGAGACAGACGACGGAGAAGTGATCCCTATATGTCGCCACTACTCCGTAGAGGCGACACAAAAATAGCTCTATGCATGTTTCGTAGGTTAACGTTTATTAGCTAACATCTAAAGGATCTAGTTCATTGCTACGAAGGTTCTGACAACCTTAAGCAAGATGTCTCAGGTTGATTAAAGAATACGGAGGAACACCCACAGATCTAGCTGGTGTAGAGTTTGTAACAAAGCAAGATTTAGAAAATACGTCTGGCTTAAATGTTCATCTTACGGCGATTAATGAACGGTTTGTAGATACATGTGTATAAATCTGATTTATTTTGTCCAGCATAATACCTTTCTAAAGGAACAATGTATCAACCTTAAACTATTAAGCATGTTAATAATAATAATAACAATAATAATAATAATAATAATCTAGATTAAAGCATTGTTTTATAAATGGAATATTTTTTTATCAGAATTTATTACCAATTTTCTCATTAGGTACACGGTATAACAATGTACTTAATTAAAATCTTATACTTTCTCTTGCTTCAATGACAATCAATTCTTTAAATGTTCTGCGTGACACAGGTGTTAAATGTTTATCATTTCCTGTACAGACAATGTTACACAAACTAATTTAATGTGTTTTTATTAATACGGCGGATATAACCAGTGGTATCAGGCAAACATAGAATCCTATTCCAGGACACGATTATTTTAACGTTCAATGTTTCCTGTTTATTTTGAATGATGAAAGTGAAAAAGAAGCTTAACAGTGATGAATCAATTGCCAAATGTGATACAAAACACGAGATTAAACATTCTATTGAACCATTTCAGATATTTAATGAAGTTGTGTTTTCTGTAAAATTAATTGTATTCGTTCTTTTTTATAACAATTGTGTTAAAATATTATTTCTGGATCACTTGGAAAATATACATAACTCAACATGTTATAATTGTATATATATTACAAACCAGCTCAGAATACCAAGGGACATTATAAGTAATTTCAACAAACTTGTTATAAGCCGGTCACTCTAAACAATAATCGTGAAGGGATTGATTTTTATTTACTTTTATGTGTTTCTTTCCATAAGCGTAATAGGCACAAACTGTCACATTTAGTATTAATGGAATGTTGTGTTTTTCGTCCCTTTATTTAACACACTTGTCATAAGTTTTGGCAAATAGAGAAACTTTTAAGTGCGTTTCAAACAATTTAAACACTGAAATAAAATTTATCTTACATCTTGTTGTCCTTAACAAATATCATTCAATACAATACTGGAAGACAACCTTCTAAAACAAATCAATTTTATTTCATAACTAATTGATCTGAATAATTAGGTTACTATACATGATTCCTTTTAGTTCCCATAAATAATCTCATCAATGTTCTATAATTACCACATACTATACTCCAACGCAAATGTCAATTTTATACATGTAGATATTTGTAATATGCATTACTTGTTCATAGTTTGCTAATTCAATACTATTAATAAAAATAAAAGTACACTATATCATATCAAAATATAATGTTTTAACCTTTCTAAATATCCAAAACAATAAAACCATGCAACTTTACATGAACGTCAGATGTGATATTTATCCTCAAATATTTGAATCTATTTTTTTTGTAATCAATTAAGAGAGCAAATGGCACTTGTAATGTTTCATTTAATACATATATCGGTTTAACACAAGAATGGATTGTATTAACTGATTTAAAACCACAATTGAGGATATAGGCTTTGTTATAGAACTTGCAAAGTTTATATAAATTGTTTTTCATACTAGCACTATATATTAATGTTAGTAAAGCTCTGGATTTTTACTTTGCGGTTTCTTTAGAAAAAGTAAAATTCAGTTGATCCTTTTGCAGAAAAAATTGAATCCATTTTAAATAGTATACATGTATTTAAAAAATTGATACTTTGTGACACAGATCACTTAAAGAAATTAATTGTTTCTTATATCAACATATCGTGATAAAACCGAAAACAAGTATATTCATATGTTGTCTTGAATAACAAAATACAACTGTCCATTCTCAGACAATTCTAATAGAAGTGAATCTCCGTCTTGCTCAATTCTTATAAAGGTGCATTGTAAACCTCACAAGGGGTGTCAATGTCCAAGTGGTTAAGGTCGTTGACTTCAAACCACTTGCCCCTTACCGCTGTGTTTTCGGATCCCGACAGGGACTTTGGATTCTGTCATGTGAGGAATCCATCAAGCCAGCTTACGGAACGTCGGTGGTTCTACTCAGGTGCCCGTTTGTGCCTGAAAAATGCACGGAAGAGCACCTGAGGCCCACTTCCAACAGTAAAGCTAGAACGTCATCATATGACCACTACTGTGTCTGTTTGACGTAAAACCCATTCAAACACACAAATAAACCTCTCCCTTACTTCCCTCGGACTTACTGATAGTTAATATTGATGCTGACAGTAATTGCTACGAATCAAGTCTCAATTTAAATTAGAACTTAAAATTATCTAAAATTTAAAATCATAGATTCTTAAATACAATCGATATGTCATAAAACATTCTCAAAGTAAATAAAATGATTTAAAAAACCATACCTTTTACAGCTTAAACATAATTGACGTACTTCTACGTACTAAATTTCAAAATTTAAACAAAATGCAATCCTTAATAACATAACGAGACCTGTTGGAAATAATTTTATTTCACCATATTTGTTTAAGTCGGATCTGTTAACATAATCACGAAATCAAATTTTGAGTGAATTTGGTGAAACATCTAAATGTTGTCTTGTGACATAACCACAAATATAGTTGGTTCAATGTATATATGTATGTATGTATGTATGTAATTAACAATTTGGAATAATAATGCATTTTCTCTTCAGTACAAATTAATTGAAATTAATTTAGGTAAAATGTCAATACTACACATTCTTTTTATGAACAATTAATAAAACATGATAAACTATTTCAAACAGAGATGATTCGAAAACACATTGATTTTTTTTTCAACATATTTTGCAACCCTCAGTTACACAATAAGTAACTTTTACGTGCAAATTGACAATTGGTCATTATTAAGGATTAGTGTCTTCTTACAAAGGTTTAACTGAATGTAATCTTGATTAATGAAGTATGTCCACAAACGAGCTTCATTTGATACTTTGGAATCTAAAGATTCTTAGAATATATTAGCATTACATTATGAAACGTATTGTGACAGGTCCGTGTAGACATTTAATATTCATGTAATAAACACAACTTTGTTCTAAACGTATACAAAATTTAAGACAATAATTCCAACAAAAGAAAAGTTTCTTTAATTGCGCATTTTGAAGTATTGATCGGATTTAGTTATGTAAACTATATAAGTTATTTTGAGTTCCTTTTGATATGATTTTGGGTTCCTAAAATAAAAAGGAGGTTAGTTAGAGTGCGATATGCACTTGATATAGATATGAGAACTCTGAAATAATAATAAATCTACATTGGGTGTGATATTATTTAATATGGATGTTTTGGACTCGGAAAATGGAAACGAAGCTTAATTGATGAGACTGACAGACTGACTTTGACTGGCAATGAAATCTAACGATTGTGAACTGATATATTATTATAATTGAAGATACTATAATTCAATCAAACATTTATTAACTATTAATCAATAGCAACTTGAACAGCAAAATCGGCCAATATGCATATACATCCTGATGCAAATTATCTCACATTTCTAGCTTGATGTCCGTAAAATTGAAGAAACCATTACCAATCATTTATCTTTTATTTAAGATGTGGAAAAAATGACGAAATAACAAATATTGAATCACATATATATTAAAGCATTATCGCCATCTTAGCACCTGAAAGGTTTCTTCTTAAGTCTCCAGGCTGATCATAAATTTTAACTACTTAGTTGAGCAGCAATCATCACTAGCAATGATACAAACAAATAAAACCCCATATCCGGACAGGATAAATTCAATCTGTCTTTCATTTATTAGCCATATTGTTATAGTAAAGCACACACATTATTAAGAATGTTCTATGGTGATCTTTCTTTAAATGCACTATTCCATAAATGTGATTTTCAGATCATCTTCCTCATACTAGCAAAATATCTGACATATTTGAACTTTATGAATGATGTCCAAGTTTTCACTATTTGTGTTGCAAGAACTGATTTGTTACTAGATATAGGTTCCTGTGACTTGTTTGTCACTTATATTGTCATTTTGTTTTAATTCATATCAATTACTGGAATTAACTAAATGTTCCACTTTCGCAAAAAAACGATAATTTGTTCAAGCTGTTAATAATTCCACCTATCAAAGAACGAATGACAACATAGAATTTCATATACAACACCCCCTTTGAAATTTATGAATAGTGGAACACTTTTGCTATTATTAATTAACAAAGATTAGCTTTCTAGATTTTTTGTTGTTAATTTATTCTTTATAAATGTAGATAAATCACATTAAAAATGGAGTTGTTGATATTCTCAACCTCAAAACATTTTCAATATTACAATTATTCAAATGCTAAAATTATATTGATAAAAATAAAAGTATATTTTATTTGAATATTATTTAAGAATTTAGTTACATTTCTAAGGTGTGGTGAGGTGGCTTTTAATGACCTTAAGAACAACATGAATGCAATTGATTACGTTACCGTCTTTTTAGATAACACTAAAATAAAAGTATCTTAAAGTATTAGAAAATTATTATGAAATTGCTATTTTTAATCAGGTAGTGTGAATCTAAACTTTAAGTTTTGATATAAGACAAATGCAAGCATACAAATATTTTAATGTCTTATTAATAGACTGTGTAAATTTCTTTTGTAATCAGTACATTATACGTATTTCTACTTGAATAAATTAATTCATCTGATTTCTTTCAAGTTTGATAACAGAATCTTAAATATTTAACTTGTTTCTCGCGCAAAATTACTGAATTACTTTAACTTGTTTGAATGAGCATAAATAAATTTAAAAAACAACATTTTTTCTTTGAACCTTTAAACATATAATTCAAAAAATAATTATCACTATTAAAACAAAATACGGTTTTGTTTCCTTTAAGAATACACATCATGCCCTTTAAGGTATTTAAATTAAGTTTGAATAAAACATGAAAAATTATATGGTACCATCGTTCATTGTACAGATGTGTTTCGTTTATCGAATATTAATTAATCAACAAATTTATATTACATAAGCATGAGACATAGAATCACGTTCACCAGATCATTGATATGTATGAGTCGATCATCTGATGTGAGAAAGATGACAATTTACTTTTGTATTATGCATTTTAGGAATACAAAATGCAGTATAAAAGCGCTTAATATTAAAATCACTCTAGAGTCAACTCCTATGGTTTTTTATTTGTTTTGTTGCTCTTTTCTTGTGAATACGTTTATTTTCCAACACTGTAATGTGCATCATATATAAAAAAATATTGTTTTACTTTTATCAACATTAACATTTTTACTAATAACAAATAAAACACCTTTGTCACAAATATAATTAACATTTTCAACATCAGTTTCCAAACGTAATTACAAAAATTAACAAACATATCGTGATAAAACGGAAAACAAGTATATTGATATGTTGTCTTGTATAACAAAATACAACTGTCCATTCTCAGACAATTCTAATAGAAGTGAATCTCCGTCTTGCTCAATTCTTATAAAGGTGCATTGTAAACCTCATAAGGGGCGTCCATGTCCAAGTGGTTAAGGTTGTTGACTTCTAACCACTTGGACAGCAAAATCGGCCAATATGCATATACATCCTGATGCAAATTATCTCACATTTCTAGCTTGATGTCCGTGAAATTGAAGAAGCCATTACCAATCATTTATCTTACATTTAAGAAGTGGAAAAAATGACGAAATAAAAAATATTGAATCACATATATATTAAAGCATTATCGCCATCTTAGCACCTGAAAGGTTTCTTCTTAAGTCTCCAAGCTGATCATAAATTTTAACTACTTAGTTGAGCAGCAATCATCACTAGCAATGATACAAACAAATAAAACCCCATATCCGGACAGGATAAATTCAATCTGTCTTTCATTTATTAGCCATATTGTTATAGTAAAGCACACACATTATTAAGAATGTTCTATGGTGATCTTTCTTTAAATGCACTATTCCATAAATGTGATTTCCAGATCATCTTCCTCATACTAGCAAATTATCTGACATATTTGAACTTTATGAATGATGTCCAAGTTTTCACTATTTGTGTTGCAAGAACTGATTTGTTATTTATATGTTCCTGTGACTTGTTTGTCACTTATATTGTCATTTTGTTTTAATTCATATCAATTACTGAAATTAACTAAATGTTCCACTTTCGCAAAAAACTGATAATTTGTTCAAGCTGTTAATAATTCCACCTATCAAAGAACGAATGACAACATAGAATTTCATATACAACACCCCCTTTGAAATTTATGAATAGTGGAACACTTTTGCTATTATTAATTAACAAAGATTAGCTTTCTAGATTTTTTGTTGTTAATTTATTCTTTATGAATGTAGATAAAATCATATTAAAAAAGAGTTGTTGATATTCTCAACCTCAAAACATTTTCAATACTACAATTACAATAATTCAAATGCTAAAATAATATTGAAAAAAAATAAAAGCACATTTTATATTATTTAAGAATTTAGTTACATTTCTAAGGTGTGGATGGGAGGCTTTTAATGACCTTTTAGAACAACATGAATGCAGTTGATTACGTTAACGTCTTTTTAGATGACACTGAAATAAAAGTATCTTAAAGTTTTAGCAAATTATTATGAAATTGCTATTTTTGATCAGGTAGTGTGTATCTAAACTTTAAGTTTTGATATAAGACAAATGCAAGCATACAAATATTTTAATGTCTTATTAATAGACTATGTAAATTTCTTTTGTAATCATTACATAATACGTATTTCTACTTGAATAAATTAATTCATCAGATTTTTTACAAGTTTGGTCAAAGAATCTTAAATTTTTTAACTTGTTTTTCGCGCAAAATTACTTTATTACTTTAACATGTTTAAATGAGCATACATAAATAAATAAATAAATAAAAAAATTTTTTTCTTTGAACCTGTTAACATATAATTCAAAGCATCACTTAAAAAAGAAAATAAGGTTTTGTTTCTTTGGAGAATACACATCATGCCCTTTAAAGTAATTTAATTTAAGTTTGAATGAAACATGAAACATTATATGGTACCATCGTTCATTGTACATAATGATGTGTTTCGTTTATCGAATATTAATTGATCAACAAATTTATATTACATAAGCATGAGACATAGAATCACGTTCACCAGATCATTGATATGTATGAGTCAATCATCTGATGTGAGAAAGATGACGATTTGCTTTTGTATTATGCATTTGAGGAATACAAAACGCAGTATAAAAGCGCTTAATATCAAAATAACTCTAAATTTAACTCCTATGGTTTTTTATTTGTTTTGTTGCTTTTTTCTTGTGAATACGTTTATTTTCCAAAACTGTAATGTCCATCACATATAAAAAATATGTTGTTTTATAGTTATCAACATCAACATTTTTACTTATATCAAATAAAACACCTTTGTCACAAATATAATAAACACGTTCAACATCAGTTTCCAAACGTAATTACAAAATGTGGAAGAACACCTACAGATGTCCCTGGTGTATAATTTGTAACAAAGCAAGATTTATAAAAGTCATATGTCTGGCTTTGGTATTACATTTATGGCAATCAATGGACGGTTTATAGTAAAAGAAAGCTTTAATTCTAAGAAGCATTGTTAATTTTCCATGAAAGGATAAAAAAAGTTTCATATTACAAATTTATCTCAGGTCGCATTTTATTTCAATTTTGAAAATGTGTTATGACTGATGATACAAATTGCAACAAGAAAAAAGATGTTTACGAGGAATTTCATACGTTTCAATCTATGGTGTTTACTAGCTTTGATGGACAGCATATTTGATTATAATAATGATTACGACTGTGATGAACTGTTAGCAGCCGAGTTTCTATGTACGAGTTCAATATAATAAATGTTGATCTTTGCAATGTATAATGACCTTATTATTTCAAACCTCATTTTTTGACATTGTGAAACGTTTTTGTTACTTTAAGTAAAACAAGGATTTGATATGATTTTGGGTTCCTAAAATAAAAAGTAGGCCAGGTAGAGTGCGATATGCACTTGATATAGATATTAGAAAATTATTAGGAAATAATAATAAATCTACATTGGGTGTGACATTATTTTATATGCATTGGATGTCTTGGACTAGGAAAATGGAAACGATGCTAAATTGATGAGACTGACAGACTGACTATGACTGGCAATGAAATCTAACAATTGTGAACTGATATATTATTATAATTGAAGATACTATAATTGAATCAAACATTTATTAACCATTTATCAACAGCAACTGTGACAGCAAAATAAGCCAATATGTGTATACATCCTGATGCCAATGATCTCACATTTCTGGCCTGATGTCCATGAAATTGAAGAAGCCATTACCAATCATTTATCTTTCTTTTAGGAGACGGATATAAAATGACGAAATAACAAATATTGAATCACATTAAATTAAAGCATTATCTCCATCTTAGCACGTGAAAGGTTTCTTCTTAAGTCTCCAAGCTGATCATACATTTTAACAACTTAGTGGAGCAGCAAACATGATACAAACAAATAAAACCCGATATCCGGACAGGATAAATTTAATCTTTCTTTCATTTATTAGCCTTATTGTAATAGTAAAGCACACACATGATAAAGAATTTTGATCTTTCCTTAAATGCACTATTCCATAAATGTGATTTTCAGATCATCTTCCTCATACTAGTCAAATATCTGATATATTTGAACTTTATGAATGATGTCCAAGTGTTCACTATTAGTGTTACAAGAACTGTTATGTTATTAGATATAGGTTCCTTTGAAAAATTGACAATAAAGACGACATTACTGTGAGGGACTGTGAAATGTTTATCAAATAATTTACTTTCAGAACCTTGTAATGGATATATCAGTTTAAAACAAAACTATGTTTTATATCAATATGAACATCAAACTAGCATAATTTATTGACAAATAAGGTAATACTTTTCAGTCAATGCTTAAAACTTACCTGCCAGGATTCCTGAACTTGCCTCAGCCATTCATATTTCCTGATTTTATGTGTTTAGATAATTTTCTGGTAAATGAAGGAATTAAGACCATGATATTGGACACACTGAGGCTCAAGGACTATATAAGACACTTTAAGGAGGTTTATACTTCAAGAAATGATTTATTCACTTACTTTGTTTATCCTGGAATCAAAATGGCCGACAAGAGTTGTCTACCTTGATTTAAAACTTTAAAAATGCTTATATTTTCATAAACATATACAAATAATTACCATTTTACATGTAAAACAATGAATGTAATGTTTATTTACGTAAGACTAAAGTTAATTTCCAAATATTCAGCCGGCATTGCTGTATTTCATAATAATCTTGATGACCAGTATGACCTCTAAGTTTGTCAGGAGGGAAAATTCAAATTCCTGGCACTTGGAATGTTTTTATATCAATTGTTCATCTTTCTAAGCTATAACCATGATCGTTTTTGGTCCTGATATTAAGTGCATCAAGTTAAGCATCTAATTCAAGTGTTCATTGCATATTTCGTTATTTGTTAACTTTGTTAATTTACATTTTCTAAATTATTCCTGTCAATATGGCTGCCATTTTAAGAAATTCCTGTCTTTCCTGCCAGACTGCCAGATCAAATGGAATGTTATGATTGGTCAATTGTGACAGTCCTGGCCATTTCAGAGTCTATACAAGTAGCCATGACAGGCTGTGTTCAGTTTGCATTTTGGCTTTAAATCCTGACAGTCGTGAAAACTGGTGACAAGAGCATTTTGTGGAGCTTTTTACTGTTAAATTTAGCAAAAGTAGTGCTTTTCAGGGTTGAATAAAGAAATTGTGGAATTAAACTTGTTATCAATTAAAGTTGTTATTTGAACAGTTTTTGACTAAGCTTACATTACTAACGTAAATCGAGCGACCTAGGCTCGATTCTAGGACAGTGCAGGTTTTTTTCCGTTGTATTGCTCATAAAAATATTTTCTACTGTCCGGTCATTCGCACTGAACCTCTGCTCTAGTTTGTACAAAAGTTTTAGTTCCTTGCAAGGGTGAAGGCAACAACTACTGGTAAACTGCTTGACAGCCAACTTAGCCTGCAACATTTTCAATTTTGCCGTGTTGGGCCTTCTTTAGGGATTCTGTATTTTTCTATTTTAGGAAAGATGCGTTGGCTGAACTGTGCTCTGGTAAATTCAATGTGGCTTATTGTTGTGATCCTACCACACACCACCATCACATCACCAACGTGTTACATTTATTGACCGTGTACTTACAGAATCATCAAACAAAAGCATGTGACAGACACGGCAAATAACATTTTCGCAACTCTTGCACACCTGCTCATCTTTCGAAACATATAATTTTTTATAGCTTTGTATCAGTTCAGTCTTGTACCATATTAGTTCTAATCAACAAGCGGCAAACATGTTTGTTTTGTTCTACAGTTTGTCCATAGCCTATAAAAAGATTCCCGTAAATCATAAAAAAATGTATGAGGCAATATATCTGTACATCTAGTCATTTGACATCCTGTTAAACACCTGCGATACTTGTTTGCGTCTGTATTCCCGTAGAATAAATGCAGATTGACGGATAATAATTCCCCTTGTAACACAGAGGATATCTACGGGCACTTAGGGTTGAGGAAAATGTGAAATGACGCCACTTCACCTTTAATTCATTTAATATTTAAGAATCGCAACTGTTTAAGTTCTTATTGAGATCAAGTTTGCTTTTTCTCCATTGTTTAAAATGCCAATGTTTTTGAGCAAAATTCAAAACGAGTACTATTGAAAAGGTAAACTCAATAGAGCAAAAAAAAGCTTAACTCAATTAACTCTCAGTTTTGATGTATATTTCATGGTACTCCCACGTACCATTATTTGTTATAAAAGTAAGTCATGTGACCTCATCATCCACCAAAAAGTGGGATAAACGACGGAAATTCACTTTCGCTAATGAATGATGATTGTTTCAAGCGTACTATATTTCGACTGGAAACTACATATCTTCATCTCAATTGAAGAGGAAAAAGAACATCAATGTCGTTGCGATTGTCATTGATTTGACTTTTCAAAACCCACTTTCATTGTATTTTATCCACCCCCTTGGCATAACTTTCTACAAAAAATAGTGTATGAAACAATCATAATTAAATTTTATTTCTAAGTAGCATTTCCTTCTTTGAAATAGTATATACACTATATGATTATTAATTCTAAAAGAAGGAATGTGTTGTCATGTCGATATTTTCTATTTAATATTGTATCTTCAGACAAGCAATTTAGTGTAAAAGTATTTTGTGGTATATTTTATGGTACTCCCACGAATAAGAACAACATTCAGAACACACAACGGCTTTTGCAAGATATACGATATCGCCCTTATTCACAGATTGAAAACAATAATTATATCAGATACCTGCTTTTGTTCCATGTAATATCTTTTCAGTCGTTTCTACCGAAAAATGATGCGTGTTGAGCGTTACAGTGCCAGTGTCGCGTGGTGATTGATATTACATTTGGAACTTGGCTAGAAGGAAATAACTTTACTGAATTGATTTAATAAATTATAGAATACTTGCACGAACGAAATTTGTCTCACTGAATTTGTTACCAAAGAACTTACAAGGACTCAATGATTTGCAGATAAGAATGTACTATGATAAGTGTTGTTGTACATTGTGTCATTTGCCAAGTTTGAATATGATAATCAAATGTCATTTATTGTGTTATTTACACTTTATTAACATTGACAATACTTTATTAATCTTCTTTTTATGTACGTTAATATGTCTACATTTTTACTTTTTAATCTATTTTATTATTAAATGGAATTGCTAAGACTTATGATTTTTTCCACCTAGTTGAAATCCTTTGGATATTACAATGCAATAACATATTAAACAAACGCAAGTGCGCTCACACCAGCACGCATGCTCGTAGGTATACACACACTTTTTCAACACATCTTGAACAAATTTGAGACTTCTCTAAATAAATAGTTAGTTCCTTTATGCTTAAATGGCGGTATTTCATTTAACACCATAATGATCTCCTCTAATATAAATCGTTTTTCTTTTAATTGTCCCTCGCGACACATGTATCAACATTGTTTAATTCATATGTTTCTTGTATTTAAGGTATTAAAAATACTAGTTTCGTTTGGTTTTGAAATGTTTATTTCCTTTCAAAGATAAAAACTCGTATACATTTTATCAATACATTGAATTAGACATAATAACATTCTTCAATAAAGTAGACAAAAGACACTTTTTCACTTAATATTATGCCACTTTTAAGACATTAGTTATTTTAAAACATGTATTTATCAATATTATCGAAACATAGGATCTTAAATCGATTGTTTCGCACCATCTTTGTCCGTGCTTATCGTCACATTACGTTACTTTCACGTTGTTATTGACAATTGGACATAATTAAGGATTAGTTTCCTCTTGCAAAGGTTTAACGAATTGGTATCTTGATAAATGTATTGTTTACACATATACATTATATGTATTCCGTTGAAATCAAAGAAATACTATGAACCGTTAAGTAAAACATGTACACGATTTATGACAAATACGGGTAAATTAATTTAACTTTATACATTAAGACATATTGTCACATTAAAACCTATTTTCCTCAAATTGAAGACAATGACATTAATTCAAACAGAAAAAATGTTCCACGTGTTGCGCACTATTTATATTAAGTTAAAGTTCTAAATAATCTGAATTTCCTTAGAATATTTTGAAGAAAAGTCAGTGTAAATATTTAAAGCTTTGTTTGGGCTCATTTAAATAAGTAGAGAGTTTCACACGTTGTTTATATAAATAGGTCTCTTCGAATTGCTTAATAATAAGCACCGATTAGGGTCGCTCGAACATCCGAACACTTTCTCCAACTCTTTATTTAGTCTTGGACATTTGCCTTCTACGTTCAAAATAAAGTATGTACAAATCATAGCTAGGTCAGTTATACAATATGCCCACACGCACAATATATCCGCGGTTTATATCGCTATAACAAAGGCAACATGCATGGGTCCTTCTAGTTTGGGAATATTCAATCTAAGGGTTATGTGCATGTCTTGCCTTAAAACGATACTTTGTAAATTATAAAGTATTTTTGATTTTAGTCAGATATATTTTCAACATACCAAAATTACTGAAATAGATAATGATGACAAGATTGGTAAATGACTTCAAACTTTAAAGTAAAAAGTACAATGAAATGTGTGCCAATTTTACTCTGATTAACGATCAAATATCGGAATAAAATATAGCAATTCTACTACGAAAAGCTTGATAAATCTCATTTTGTTTTACTTCTTAACACGTTTTATAGTATCTTGATTTTGTTTGAAGAAAGATATGAAAACTAACCTAAAGTACCGTCTTGGCTTGCTAAGATGTGTTTTAAAATCTAAAATGATGCAAAATATGAATTATACAACAAATAACAACACCATGAACACATAAGTACTGACTCTGTTGCTTTCTTGCAATAATTGAATTTTGTGAACATAGACATGAAAATCATCATCATGACATCAAACTTTAATGATGTTGTAAAGCTGGTTCTTTCTTGCAGATCTATGCCACTTATAAAAAAAAGAAAAAAAGTGATAAATCAATTAACTTGCTAAATGCAACGGAATATAGAAAACGATTTTTTTTTTGGCAAGAAAGTTCCTCTCTCTTAAATGCATAACACGTTAAAAACAAAACGCCTATTGCTAGATATGTTACTAGTTTATATGTTTTTAAACAAATAGTCATTTTTTATAAACATCAATATGGCAAACAATAACTCTGTAACATATTTTGTTTTCAATTATAATACCTTTCAATAGATATATAACGAACAATAGTGAACGTGCTTAATGTGACAAGAATCGGATTTGAGCGTTGATTTGTTTTTCTGTTATTACACTTCAAGCCTAGGAAAATGTATAATAATAATTATCTGAAGTTACAAAAAAAACTAGAATTCCATGAGTCGAATGTGCAGCTGTCACTTATGCATATTCTTTCTTAAATATAGGTTATTTATAAACACCACTCTTATAATGTACATGAACCTTGAATTTAAGTGACATTTGAACTGATTGTTACAATATTACATCAGGATTGATCTTTAATTATTTTAGAGAATTGGCCCGGACAAACGTAAAGTATAATAAGGACAAAAACTATAAATTCATGAAGTACAGAGTACCGTTTTGTGAACTGCTCTTCTTCTGAATAAGTACTATCATCCTACGAAGTTTAAAGTCCATAGCTTTTATAGTTAAGGTGAAATGGCTGGGACACAAATACAGTTATGATAATCAACAGAGGGAAATAACTCTAAAATCATGATTACAGTGCCGGTTTTTGTGCACTGCACTTCTTCTCATTGAGATTTATCATCCTACATAGTTTCATGTCAATAGCTTATAGTTAAGGAGAAATGGCCAGGACACGAATGAAATATTAAAATGAACAAAGGGCAACAAACGAAATAAATAAGTAGTGCAGAGTACAAATTTTATGCACTGCACTTGTTCTCAATAAGATCTATCACCCTATGAAGTTTCAGGTCAAAAACTTTTATAGTTTAGGAGAAATTGCCCGGACAAAAAATAAAGTAAAAAAATAACAAAGGGCAATAACTCCAAGATAAGAATCACAGAGTACAGATTTTGAGAACTGCACTTTTTCTAAATGCGATCTATTATACTATGAAATATGAAGTTTCAAGTCCGTAGCTTACATATTTAAGGAAAAATGGCAAAAAAAAATAAAATATGAGACTTCACAGAGGGCAATAACTCAAAAATTAAAAAGCGCAGGGTGATGATTCCTGTGGAATGCACTTAAGGCTCTTGAAAGAAGAATGCATATTAAGTGTTGAGTCAATCCGACTTAAAGTGACCGAGTTATGCTCCGGACAAGCTTTAGGGGACGCCGACACAGACGCCGTCACCACCGACAAAATTTCTATATGTCGTCTTTTCAACGCCACAAAAAATGAAGTAAATTTCTTTTTTAGATTCTAGATATATCATGGTACGATACCATGCAATGTATTACCAGTACAGTAAGGTAAATATCAGATTAATAAATACAATACGATCTTGTATTATAGACAAATTATAAACTATTGAAGCTATATCTACAGGTTGACATTAAATGTTGAAAAATAAGTATGACATTACAACTTGTGATTTAGCATAAAATTATCTATTTTAATGTATTTATTAAATAATTATTCATCAACACAAGTAAAAAAGCTGTGTCAAAATCCAAATATACCTTGAGGCAAATCATCTCGTAACTGGCATTCTTTCCTTAGGCATAAATGTAATTACTGCATCCTGTCATAAATTCTCAACACTTATATGGAATCATGATACTTTCGAAGCATTACCAACAGTGTTTTACTTTTAAATGATGGATATAAATGGTGAAATTATTAAAGTATTATATATTTAAAGTATTTTAGACACCAAAGCACGTGGAAGGTTTCTCATAAAATTCCAAGCTAATTATGCATGCACTTTAACCACAAAGTACAGCAATTATTGCCAGCAAATGTTTCAAGAGAACAAAAAAAATAACTCCAAAGTTCCAGACACCATAAGAATCATCTTTTTTGTTTTTTTTGTTTGTTTGTTTTATTTTGTTGTTTTTTTGTGTGTTTTGTTTCATTGATTGTTAATTTCTTATGATTAAGTATGCGCATAAATAAACTTTTAAAACAGAAAAATACAGAATCCCACAAAAACACCCAAAACGACAATATTGAAAATGTTGCAGGCACAGCATTAAAGATCAACTTCCACAACTATACACATATAAAAACAATTTTACAATTAAATGTTGGTGGTTGTTAAATATATATGTTAGTCTTATAATGTCAGTTAAATTTTCTATATTTTACGTGAAAAAATGTAACTGACTGACTTAAAAGCTGAATCATTATTTGCTGCTTTTATTTGTTGGCAATAAGTGCAATTATAGTGTAAATATACATGTATTTCATGGAATTAAAAATAACACTTTACTTACATTTTGCTATTTTAACAAATCTTATTTACATTCATTTTTAACGCTGCTTTTCTCACTTGATGATCATCTTGTATGCCTTTATTTTAATATTAAAACATAAGTGAAATGGTTTTCTGTATAATTTGTTTTTTCTGCCGTTTCGTATTTTAAACAAATGAGGGTAAAGTATTAAAAAGCCGATTAGACAATACAGATAATTTCCAGAAGTCTATTTTGAGCCAATCAATGTCATTGACGTTAAATTTACTTAAAATGTTAACAATTAAATGACAGCTTTAATTTGCACAAAACACTTTGAATACTCCTCATGTATGACAGGTGTTTAAGATGTCACTATCAGTTTTCACGAACTGTACTCTAATTAAATATTAAGTGGTTTCTTCGTTCAGCAGCAGCACAAAGCCAAATACAGTGTCAAAAGTAAGCGATTGCACACATGAAAAGTAATGGTGCCATGGTATATGATAACCGCCGTATGAACACATCTGCGGATGTTTATAAATTCAAAATTTTACTATTTCACGTTTAAATGTTGAATTCTGCTTAAGCCGGTGCTAGGGGGCGTGGACGGTAATTTGCACTTTCCAGTACCGTCCATGAACAGGCTCAATCAAACCGAGCCTGCAACATTTTCAATTTTGCCGTGTTGGGCTTTCTTTAGGGATTCTGTGTTTATCTATTATATGGACAAGGAATAGCATATTACCAATAAAGGTTGAGGATTGCAGGATCCCCCCTCCCGAAAAAAAAACCATCTCACTTAAATGGCAGGGTAAAGGCAAATAAATCCATAAAAACCCGTATCTGTTTATCATAATTATCAAAATACGTACAATTAATTAGAATTGAATTTGAGTCTGAAATTGATGTCGAAATCAAACATTTGAAATTTAATGAACAAATCAAACATCTATATAAAGTAATCAGTGAATTGCGTTTAATTAGTATATGTTTGTTCAAGTTATTAACTGATAAATTCCTTATTTGAAGCATAGCTCGTTTGATTAAGAAGTGACAAATGTGTTTGTTGTCTTCTAAAAAAAATATACAAAAAAATCTCGTATATCATTACATATGTAAGAGGCAATATATCGGTAAATATTGTCGTTTGGCACCATACAAAACACCCGCTCGTCTTGTTTTCGTCTGAAGAGGCGTGGAAACAGTGCAATTTAACGGAAAAGGATTCCCCTAACAACACAGACATTTGATTTGTACAAGCACTTGTATGTCTGCTCGTCTTGTTTCCGTCTGTAACCAAGGCAATTTATCAGTAAAGGATGCCTGTGATTTTTAGAAACACTTGTTTGCCTGAGGACAACGGTTAAATGCTAATATTGCTCTTTCAGACAAGTGCTGATTTTCTTTCTTTCTTTTTTTAAACAATTGATTTATTAAATATCGAAGATATTAAAAGCTCATAAAAGATCATTGAAGATGTGTTATTTCTAGAGACTACCTACACGTCTTTGCTTTTTTTTTCAAGTCAGTATATTAAATAGAATTTATCCCGCAAAATCAGCAGCTGAAAATAAACGATATAGTGGGGAATCTTAATCCGCATTTGTACGGATCTCCTCAGAACTCTAGGTTATTGAACCGTATGGACATTGTGGTAATTATTCAAACTCAATCAAAAAGTATCCAATTAAAGAATTTATAAATTATAGTGATTTGTAAAAATTATAGTGATTTGTAAAAACAGATTGACTATATAATGACTTTTATCATATTTATCTTATTTGGCGACTCAAGTGAGGAATGCTTTAAATATGAGGGATCAATTTGTTTCCAGATTTTTATACTTCACAACAGCAGGTGTCAAGTGCTGTGTGACAGCTGTAAAAAGTTGCCCCGTACTTCACTTCAGTGTTGTTATATTTTTCTGGTCCTTCGGGATAATTGATGCCAGCACTATTAAGTTAGTGCTGGCATCAATGGAGTACCGCTCAAGCCGGTGCTAAGGGGCGTTAGGGATGTTGCACGTATTCATTTTTCCTCATGTACAGAATCAATCAAACCGAGTCTGGAATTCTCTTGAAATTGTGTTGTGATTAATGCTTCCGAGGAATCACTTTGTTTCCAGATTTTTTCGTAGATTATATTTTAATTTAACTATCAATCACCAGAACAAGGCAAATTTGTAATGACTCTATTGAACTAAGAATAATTTATATCCTTTCTAGAAGTGGGTGGATTTTATACGTATAGTTTGCTCAGTTTATAACGAACAAACAACAATAACAAATTGTTTATGTTCTTTTATGTAATGAGTAACGTCATCGGACAAGATTAAATGGAAAAGCATATCATTAAGAATTTTCATTTAGTTTATGAAACAATGGCGGAATCAGTCATTACAGCGTGTTGAAAGATATTCATAAGGCAACCACTAAATGAAGATAAAATTGATCAACTTCCAGACTACAACTATCCGAGATCAGTAGTGTGACCAGGAACGAGGTGCCGTATCCCAGATAGATCCCTAACCCTGTTGCACTATTATTTAGGAATGATATCCGCCGCCTGGCGCTTTATATTATATGCTTAAAAAGATCTGGAAACACAGTGAGCAGCTTCTTACTTTTATGTAAATATTACATACTTATTGATTAACGCAAATAAAAGCATATGTCGTACCTTGAGGGTACTTATGTGTTACAAATGAGAGGATACCTGTGATATAAAAATTCAAATGAAGAGAGGTAGCCCGTGTCGCTGCAAAACCGAAAGTGTGGTATTTTTATGAATTGTACACTTATATTTGACAATATATTGCCATTTGTCCGAAGATGATATGTAAATGAACATATTAAATATGTATGATGCATATATGATCAAGCCACCGGTTCATTTCAGCCCGAAAAATAAGTCGAGGTGATGGGCGAGGCAAGACATGTTGATTTTTGGAGCTTATTGTGAAGTTGCAGTACATGAAAAACGGGCACATGACAAATCAGCACATAAATAAAACGTTCCGTGCTAAATGTTTTCTACATGTCATACCTCCTTTCCATATTAAAATGAAATTTTACTGGATTGTTATCCATCGCTGGTTTGTTTTAAGCACAGAATGACCTGTGCATGTGCAAAGAGGGTACCGTTTAAGCAGATTTCGCAGAGGGTACCGATATGGATATGCATCGTGTATATGTCAATTAAAGTGGTTTTTTTCAGCAAATTGTATAGAAAAAAACTGGAAACTAAATGATCCCTCAGAAGAATTATTCACATCAACATTACAAGAGATTTGCAGACTCGGTTTGATTGAGTCTGTACATGAGGGATAAGGTGCAACACACCTCAGGCCCCTAGCATCGGCTTGAGCGGTACTCAATTCTCAACACTTAATAGTACTTGCATCAATGAAGTCTTGAAAATCAGTAAATAAAAAAAATTGAGACCTACGCACACAAACATTGTATAAAAAATGACACAATTTTAGTAAAATAGATAAATACAGAATCCCTAAAGAAAGCCCAACATGGCAAAATTGAAAATGTTGCAGGCTCGGTTTAGCTTTAATACAAATTAAATGTTCTTTAACATCTTGGGAAAGTTACTTGTTATGACAGATATATGTTTGGATTTCTGTGACTTTATTATTTGATGAAATATTGGCTATATTATTCAGTTTTCGTATCATATTATACATTAACCAGTAACGCAATTGGTATTAAAATCCATTTCAGTTCGTTATGTGTTTATAATGTCACTGTGGGGATTTAATGTCGGTGAATGTTGCGAAATTATGTTTATCTAGGAAAATTTATTGAAGCTTCGAATACCAATGAAATCAGAAGTTTACGATAAACGCAAATAAGTGGCATAATTCTTGCAAAGATTAATACAAACCAATGTTTATATCCTCGAATAGAACCCTTTTATGACAAATACGTGTTGTAATTTGTGCAAATAAGGATGGTGGCCTATATCAATTATGTTCCATCAAACCATCCCATTTCTTTATTTTGTCATATCCTAGAGAAAAACTGACGATTTTATTACAGAAATATAATTTAAAATTGAATTGCATATGGAATATGTTATAATGCATACACAGGGACACTTTGAATATACGAAGTGCCTTTATTTCAGGAATTCATAGCACAGGAAACAATATTATACAAATAATGTCACCATATGGCTTTGCATTTATTAAACAGTTTGCTTATACATGCACGATTAAAATCCTAAAACGCGTTATAAATTAGACCTATCTGTAAAAAATCTTAAGATTTTTGTTGACAAGATTCGAGTTGTTTCTAAAAGAATCAAACAACACTACGTTATAAATAGAATATAATACAAATCCCTGTGTCTTGAAATAAGGTTCTGTTTATATATACTTTTATAAAACATTGAAAACATCAATTATATCCATTAGGATGAAATTTTTAATCATCTTGTAGAAGGAATTTACTTAACACGAGCCAAGTGTATATTTGATTATAATGAAAAAATGTCTGCTAAACTGGTTTTGCCGACGTTACAGCCACAAAACCATTTGTTTTCGTATATAAATCTTATAATTCCATGTTATGATTATCTCTACTTGTAATTCTTGTGAACTACCATTTGATTCTTAAAAGTTTATCATTGCCTAATAATGCTTATTATTAAAATTAACGTCAGCAAAACAGTTCTATGTGCAATATTGGATGACAGAAAAACACAGGGATTTACCTTCTACCTAATGCAATAAGATTTTACATTACGTTATTTTAACCTTCATTTCATGTCCTTTCTTCCTGTGTGTTTTGATCTAAGAATTTATAAGTAAATCAGATTTCATTCTGTTTATGGATATCTGAGCTTAGATCCTATAAGAGCAGAGAAAAATCGTTTGATTTTTCTTCGTAGTGTTATTGTGATATCTAATAAGAATTGCTTTATAATGTCATGCTATTCAATATGAAAACAGTATTTTACAATATAATGGTCAAAATTAAACACTGATCAAAATTCTAAACATATTACATTGCCGATACCGTGATGACACAAAGAGTGCAAAAAGTGATTACGAATTATACCATTTTTATTCAGAATTATATCAAAGTATTTCACACATGTACATATATCACAAAACGCCCCGTTTTTAATTCTAAGTGCAATGTTGAATTGATTTTTATAAATCTTTGTAAAATATTAATTCTTGATAGATGACTGTACAAGAGTTCTAAGAATAAACTGAAATTGTATCATAGTTTGGGGACCTTTCCGTTGAAAATGTGTCAGAGTTACATCGTATACATAATTATACATACACAGTGCGTTAACTGGTGTGCAGGTCTTAGTTACCCGCATCCAGAGTATGCCCAATTCATCGAAATTAATATAACCATTAAGTGTTAAATATTTCTTGATCCTTGACTAATGTAAAATCTTTGCACGTACTAAAATTTTTTTAGGAACGGACATTGTTAGATTAATATGATTTAACTTTTACAAAATATTTTTTTAGATGCGAAGAATGCATGTTTTTTTTACAGAAAATTTAGCCGTCGAATTCATTTATAATTGATTTAGATTCTTCAGCAGAATTATACAATTTTAGACTGTTGGCCACAAGAACCTTGACAATTTTACATTTTTTTTTACTTAAATCATTCTAATTTCTTTTGTAACGAAATGAATATTGACAACATATTTCCAAGGCCGTTTTTTGTTTTGTTTTAATTTGTTTTACTCTGTGTATTAATAATGTTTTTGCTAATTAAGTTAAAAACGAAAAAGTTATTATATGTTGTGGTATTTTCCTAATCAAAATCAAATCTACAATAAATTCTTGGTTTTCGAATTCGTTTGCTAAATCCACTTATTTCTATCTAATTATTTCCATTTGCAATAAAAAAAAAGTTTTACTGTAACAATATATAATAATGTTTTTTTTTTCAATGTCGTAGGCTAATAAAAGTTATTAAATCGGTTATTAATAATTATTCCTAAATAAATTTCGACCAGCAACCGATAGAAGGCTTTAAACCATAATTAACTTATTATTATATGTTTGTATGTTTTTGTTGGATTTTAAGTCGCACCGACACTTAAGAGGTATACTTGTATACAACACAGATATAGTAATGCATTTGATTTTATATGCAATCATAAAGACAATTAGTCATCATAACGCCACTTTAAAGTTTGTTCAATCTCACTGTTCATAAATGAAAATGTACCATCTAGTCAGAAAATATATTTTTTTCTTATACATATCATTACATAGTATTCATTTCCGTCTTCTTTGGTGCTTGCCAACATTTCAATTATTTTGAGAATCACTACATTAATATGTATGAAGCCTTAGAAGCCTATTTGAATTTTCGTCAACCATCCCAGTGATGAGAGAGTGCCATATTGGCTAATTTATATTGGTTAATTTATACAAACAATATTATGCAGGATATAAGTATACATGGATTAACAAAAACTAATAACAAGTTGCACTTTTATTCGACCTTTACAGTGGACTAAGTTACCTTGTTGCTCTGGCAATCAAGTGATATAAAATCGTTTTCTATGCAAGAAAATGGCATCATGTTAGAAAAGACCTTTCTAGAATTCAGTTTCGGCATAAACAGATTTTGAATAAATAATCACAAAATATCATAATATATAACAACACTTTATATGTATGTAAAAGAAAATCTCCTATGAAATTATAATAGCTATACGACGTACAATATAATCAAAACGAAATCAAATGTCAATGAATTAGATAGCTGTTAATCACCATGAATAGTTTTCCATTTCATTCTTTATACTTTCACATGTCGAACTGTTATGTTTCGTAGAAGCGGAACAATACAAAGTTTATCTATAATATCAATGCAGAGTTCACCACTTGTAAATACAGTTTGTGTGATTTAAAGAAGACTGCCACTAGAGTTTTTTATTTTGTTTGTTTATTATTTTTGCCTATTACAGAATGGATCTACATTACGACAACAGTATATTTTTATTGTTTAAAAGGCATTATAAAGCGCAATGTTATGCCATTTTAAAACATGTCAAATGTAAATGAACTTCGTCTTTCAAAGCTCTTGCAAGTAGAACACATCTAAGTCACAAGGGTAATCACTATCTGTCAAACTGCATTGATTCCACGTGGTTACCGACGCTTACATGTGGTCAGTTGTTTGTGAGAGTTTCCAGTGACGATATGTACTAGCTTATGAGATGGAAATTATTATGTACACCATCAGTCTAATTTGAAAGAAGACAAATAACTTCATAGTTCGAACCATGACAAAACAAAGATTCTAACACGACCCGCATTTTTCCCTATTGAACATAGAAGAACCGAAAGTGTGTGTTATTATGCTATAAAATCACTGTTTGACGTTCTATTTTTAGACATGTGACGTAACCATTATACACGTGACGTAACCACTAAAAATGTGACGCGCTGACAATAAGTACGTAAACAAATCAGACGCAATTTAGCTAATTATCATGTACTGCAGCATTTATCTGTTGATGTCGTGTTAGAATCGAAATAATATATCCAAATCGATGATTTTATTGCTTGATAACATCACTGTTTGTCGTTCGGATGCGCATCATTATATCACTCGGGCTACGCCCTCGTGATATAATTCCCCGCATCCGAACTCCAAACAGTGATGTTATTGAGCAATAAAATCACAGTTTGGGATATATTATTTCTTAAATAAAATGCTACAATAGATGGTTTTATCAGTAGTAATGTAAAACTAAACACTCAGTTATCACTACAGATGTCTATCATTTAATTAACACTATACATTTCACGCATTAAGTACGTGACTTTTGCTCAACTTGCATTTACCAATACCATCCATCAATACACTTTACTTAAGTAAACCGAGACTTCAGTATGTTTAATTTTGTTACGTTGCGCGACAATTCAATCATGCTATGATTTAGTGCTAAGCGATCCTCAAAGAGTTAAAAATTTGACTATTCTATTTCTGAGACAAATTATTTACTTAAGGTTTAACTACACATTTTTTACGAAAAGTTTCTACTCCTCTAACGCCCTAGCATTTCAAAAGTGTACGTTAATTCAAGACTTTGTTTACGAATTCAGTGTAAATGGTCGAAATTGAGAAAAGATTTCAGTTTTTTTAAAATGAAATAATCGTATGAATATCGTAAATGGCTATTCATTTATTATTCAAATACATGTATACGGCTGTATGTTTTTCTCTTACCAATAAAGAAATGATATAATATACATGTACATAATGTATTTGAAGACAGACAAATTTGTACTTTTCTTATTCTAAAGATAATTAAATGTTCTGATATAAGAATATAGATGCAAATAACGTATCTCAGTGAACACCTGTGTCTCCTGCAAATTGAAAAGAAAGAAAGGAATGTTACTGAAGAAGAAATAATATAAACCATCATATTATCACGACAGAGTCCATTACATGTATTGCTGCAGAGTGCAAATTTGTACTGTATTAAACTTTATTCTTTCACGATGTCGGTGTACTATTATTGAAGATATCTCAACAAGGAGTGTTTCTAAATTTAAATTCGAAAAGACTCGAGTTTCAATGTTTGCACTAAAGTTCAATATTAAATCATAAAACACTTGAATGTAAAACATAAGGCAAATATTTCTGCAAAGTACAAGTTTATGTATAAATAATATAAACATTAAATGTAACTGACATCTTTTAATTTATTTCATTTGTCATGACATTTTTGTAATGTTCCAAATTATGCGCTGAGATGAAATTAAAGTGTCATTATGATTAAAGAAAATGTGCATATCAGAATTACTAAAGACACTTTGCCATAATTGTTTTCAATTATATATTTGAAATAACATAAATCAACAATACATGTGAAACCGGAAATTACTATAAACGTATTTCAGAATGTATAAATAATGTTTAATTCTTAAAAAAGGCGGGGTAGTCCTTTTATACAATCTTTTGAGTAATATTAATAATTGAACTCAACAGAGACATAATGAACATAGCATATTGTCACTTAAGACTATCTACTTTGTTTGTTTTTAATCGATTCCATTACAAAGACCGATGGCAGTTTTTATGTTTCTTCTAGTCTACTTGCGTAAATAAGTTCATCATTTTTCAAAATGCCTTTAAAATAACTGTCATGATAATTTCGTTCAATTGTTTGGTTTCACTACTGAAAATAATCATTGATACTAATATACAGATAGCAACTTACTATAGACTTACCATTGACCATTGGAGATGTGTATGTTTCAGAGACTACCTATATGTTGTTGCCTTATTTAAAGTCAATGTATTAAGTCGAAGTTATCCCGCAAAATTAGCTGCAGAAAATTTAAGACACAGTGGAGAATCTTACTCATTAAAACACATTTGACCGGATTTGTACTGATCTCATCAGAACTCTAGGATAATGAACCGTATAAACATTGTGGTAGCAATTTTATTTCATGTAGAATGTGTCCAATTTAGGAATTTATGAACAGTGATTCGTCATGACATCTTTTCATATTTTTTCTAACGCAAGGAATACTTTTCATGAAACTTGGTAGATTATATTTCTACTAAACTATCAATCTGAATAATGCATATTTCTACTGTATTAAACTTAAAATATATTCTTTCACGATGTCGGTGGATTATATACCGTATACATGTGTAATTTGTTCTTGTGTTTGACTTCAATACAATTGTGCTTCTATCAAAAGTAAAGTTTAAGTTAAAATGTTTATTTGTTCTCAAATTTAAGGTACTTTACATTTATTAATTGATTCTTCATAAAACTGTATAATTGAAATGTCTGTGCTGGGATTTCATGTCGGTTAAAGTTAATAAAAATATAATAATTTCAGGAAGTTTTTAAAAGCCTATCAAATTAATGAATTTGATTTTTTTGATACCTTCGCAAACATATATTGGACTTAATTAGAATGGCATAATTTTAAAAAGGTTTCATGAAAACCTACTTTTATATCTCGGAAAAGTTACTTTTAATGACAGATATGTGTTTGGATTTCTGTTAATTTATTCTTTGATGAAATATAATTGGCTATATTATTTATTTTTCTTATTGAATTATACTTATAAAAGAAACGCAATCGGTAATAAAATGTATTTCTGTTTATATTGTATGCAGATTGTGTGTTTTTAGCTCACATGAGCTTGCTCAGGGTGAGCTATTAGGATCGGTGCATGTCCGTCGTCCTTCTTCCGTCGTCCATCGTACGTCCACAATTTCTTTTGAACACACTAGTGGTCACACTTATGACTAAATCATCATCAAACTTTGTCAGGATGCTTGTTTAGTCAATTGCTCGGATGAGTTCGAAACTGGGTCATTTCGGATGGAAAACTAGGTCAAAGGAGCTAAAAATAGAAAAACCTTGTGAACACTCTAGTTGTCACATTTTTAAACCAATCATCATCAAACTTGGTCAGAATGTTTGTCTAGTAAATTGCTTGGATGAGTTCGAACATGGGTTATCTCTGATGACAAACTAGGTCACAGGAGCTAAAAATAGAAAAACCTTTAGAACACTCTAGTGGTCACATTTGTGACCAAATCATCATCAAACTTTGTCAGGATGCTTGTTTAGATAATTGCGCAGATGAGTTTGAATATGGGTCATCTCTGATGAATAACTAGGTCACAGGAGCTATAAATAGAAAAACCTTTAGAACATCTAGTGGTCACATTTTTAACCGAATCATCATCAAACTTAAAGTGGATGTTTGTCTTGTCAATTGCTCAGAAGGGTTTGAATATGGGTTATCTTTGATGAAAAAATAGGTCACAGGAGCTAAAAATAGAAAAACCTTTAGAACACTCTAGTGGTCACATTTTTAACCTAATCATGATCAAACTTTGTCAGGGTGCTTGTCTTCTTTATTGCTCGGATGAGTCCGAACATGGGTCATCTCTGATGAAAAACTAGGTCACAGGAGCTATCAATAGAAAAACCTTGTGAACACTCTAGTGATCAAATTTTTGATTTAATCATTATTAAACTTTGTCAGAATGCTTTTACAGTCAATTACTACGATGAGTTGGAACATGATATATCTCGGATAGAAAACTAGGTCACAGGAGCTAAAAATAGAAAAATCTCGTTAACACTCTAGTCGTCACATTTTAGGGTTAGGTAAATAATGATAGTGAAAAAATAACAAGGTTAACAGTAAATAAACCTTTCCAATATGTCCTTCATTGAACATATTAGAACATATGGTAATGGTTGAAATTAACAGATCCATATTGATCAAATATGACATATCAGTATTAATTTTCTTACAAAAAACCCAGTCCTATTCAGGTGAGCGAAAAAGGGCCATCATGGCCCTCTTGTTTATATCACTGTGGGGATTTCATGTCGGTAAAAGTTGCGAAATAATATGTTTTCAGACAACTTGAGTAAATGGAAGTTCTATAGAAAGATTATTACACCTAGCCTTCAAGGGGATAGGACTACAACGTGCACATTTGCAATAAAGTATTCTTATAAATATTGATAGAAAATAAAGAAATGTATCTTATGTATATATAACATGGATATTGTTATGAAATGTTGCTTGAAATAAGTTGATAAAATCAAATGAGGAATAACTAATTCACGTCACAAAAAATGCCAGCTTGTCCAAGTAAAGTTTGGAATATTGAATCTGACCTTCCTATCTAAGATGATGAAGGGTGTTATGATTTTAAATTAGAGGCCCATTAAGCCCAACAAATTATATTACTTGAGTTTCTCAAAATCCTTTAAATTTACTTTTGCCACCGTATTACAGTTTCAAAAAGTTACTGATTGATCATAGAACTGAACCAATATATCCTGCTTTTGCATTTAGAAATCTAGAACATCTATTTTAATCTTGGTTTTTTGGACATTAACACTATTGGTATAAGCATATCACATGTTCGAAAAACAATGCTTCTACATTATAAAACATAAATTTGCCTATTCTAACAAAACAATTGTTTCTGCTGAAGCATATTGTGCCTTGAACTTCTAATTGTCTACATAAGCTATTTCTAAAAGTATATAGCATAGACATCAATATGTTGGCTTCTTTTCTTGCATACCAATATACCTTCAGAGTAACTTTTTATTCAGATGTTAATTCATTATTAAAATAGTAAAACCTGCTATTTTTTACAAATACTTGTTACTCATTTCTGAGGTTTAATATAAATTTAAAATTGCACATCTTAATATCTAATAAATACGATGAGACTTTCTATAGAATTGATATTTGAAAGGATTTTATTAAGGTATGCCTATCTGAAGCATAACCTCCACGTTGAAAAATATTCAAATAGGCTAGAGCTTCTGTTACAGTATGTACATTGAAATATATTCAAGACCATGGGTTCAAACCCCAACTTTTTTCTTTCTTGTTTTTTCTTTTAACATTATTTATGTTTGTCTCATATCCCGTTTTGGGAGAAAAAAGTGTTGAATTTTAATTTTTGAATTAATATAAGTATCAGCTAAATAATTCTAAATTTTATAACAAATATGGTACCTGAAATTTTCAAAATGCAATAAAATGAAAACTAGAGAGTAAAAGTATTTAATATTTTACAAGATCAACCAATATACTTTTGTGAAAATTTAAAGAAACTTTGAAAACAGGCACTCATTTTAGTAAATTTATGGCATTTTTTAAAAGGCTCCATAAGTACGAAATTGGTCAAAAACGTGATAAAATTGGCGGGGTAGGGTAATATTGTTATACATATTCCGTATATTTTTAGTAGGGACAATAATTTTGCTTATGCGGATTGTTAGCTGAATTTAACCCTTGTTATATATTATGTAATATTTCTTACCGAAGATTTATGAGAATTTTATTAGAATTTCATGAGAATATTGTAAATTATTTAAAGGCTCCTTATTTCTGAAAAAGGGCACTTCTAACATCCAAGATTAAATTCAGAAAAGTTGCCCAAACCGATTTTCGTACGGTTAAATTTGTTTAATTTTTGCATACAGGTGTTATTTAAGGTATATATATCTGACTTATGTTGTCAATTTTTCAGTTCCTTATGGTGCCAGTTAGGATGGTCATACCTTAAGTATACGTTTTGTAATACAAAGCTTTCAACAGAATGAAGTATTCGGAGACATCTTTCAATGTATAGGAACAAGTACTAGATTCGTTTACAAAATCCAAAAATGTCAAAGCAGTTGAAGTCAAAGCAGACGGTGCAATAAATCTTTATATAATTCTTATTCTCGCGTATATGTCTCACTCATTTGTCGATTTAACCTATGCCTGTAATGAAGAGTATTCAAATCTTTGAATCTACACTTAAACTTGTTTATCTTATTCTTTCCTTAATGCTGCTGTTTCATCGGTAACAATCACTAACATACTAAGAACCATAATAGACGTTTCGTTGTTAAAATTTTAATTTATTTGTTTACAGTAG
Source organism: Ruditapes philippinarum (assembly GCF_026571515.1). Taxonomy (NCBI): domain Eukaryota; kingdom Metazoa; phylum Mollusca; class Bivalvia; order Venerida; family Veneridae; genus Ruditapes; species Ruditapes philippinarum. The sequence goes on from NW_026856438.1 coordinate 225,744, forward strand.
TTTAAATCAAACTTTGTTTCCAGTTTTGAACAATTAATTTATAGCTATTTATTCGTTATTTTCTCTCCTGCACTATTGTATCAGAATAAACAATAATAAGAGTAAAGTTTTATATTTTATATTTAATATTTGTATTTTTGCGATAGCAGGGCAATTGGTAAGAATAAAACGTTTTGCAAATATGTTTTGAATACATTGACACTTAGTGACTTTACATTGATTTCGATCATTTTAAGAGGAGGTAAACAATTGTCAGAACTTAATAAAAATGGAATTGAATTTTGAAAGGACAAGATGTTATAAAGCACTAAGAGTGCTGGAATCAATGATCCCGATCCCGAAGGACCAAACATATAATAATAACACTGAAGTGAAGTACGGGGCACTTTAAATAATGCAGAACACGGTTTGTTTAAGTCTGTACATGAGGGGTAATGAAAAATTGCATTGTTTTGTATCAGTTAATCCGATCGGCCATTTAGATAAGACCGTAGTGTTTTCGTTGGTAGAGGATTAATTAATGCAAATTCAAGTGGATAAATACGTTAATGCAAGACAAAATAACTATTTTCTACTTACAAAGTACATGCAAAATAGATCAAGGTTCTTATCTCATTTGGATTTTCAATAAATAACAATGAACATAATATTTTACAAAATCTTTTTTTGGAAATAAATTCATAAAAATTAAACAAAAATGGATATCTAATTAAGGAACAATAAACAACAATAACGATCTGTAATTTTAGATTTTATTTACAAAAAACGAACTTTTTAAACCAAGAAATAAAAAACGTTGACTTTGCCACTTCACGTTATTCGTTAATATTTTAGTGCTGTCATCACTTTAGTGTATTTTTGTTAATTCAGTTTATAGTGTTTTTAAATTTCAGTTTTGTTAATAACTTTAAGAACTTTTATTGTCTGAGCCACCACAGATTTTGAGTTAGGATCTCACGCTAGTCAAGGACACTACAATATCTTTGAATAACTCAACCATTTCCAATTACTTCAGCTTTACGTATGCTTAGGGACATTGAAAACCCAAACGATTTTTGGTTTAAATGTCAACTGTTTCCGAGTTAATGATTCAGACATAATACTATCCTTTTCGGGCATTGCAAAACTCTTTATTTCATAGCAAACTTCCTTGTTAACATTTGTTTAAATCATATATAAGCACACTGAATTATAAATACAAGATCAGATAGAAAATTCATCTCCTTCCTATCTTTATTTTCACTCACATTATGTTCAAACGTCAATGTCCTCCAAAATCAGATTAATGTATTTACTGTTTGAACAACAACGAATTGCTAGACTTGTTTTTTATCCTAAAATCATGACAAAGTCTCAAGGAAGGAAACTGATTAGCATTTACATGCCTTATAACCTTTCTTGTAGGCTTTTGATTTTATATTCTTTTAAAAAGACATTAAAAATGTTATGATGTAAATACTTATTAAAGTGAATATTTTTCAATTGTCTTACCGTCTTTGACAAATAAAATCGCGACGTGTTAAAAGATTATACTTACTGGGCCGTCATTGAAGCAGGGCATATTACATAAACGTGCAATTACAGAGTGTGTTTACGTGTTGCCTTCTCTGTAAATGTAAACTTGCGTGCGCATCTTTGTATGCAAGGATCTCTGTCATTTTGTGTCTTCATTATATATTCATTATTATATTTCATTGTGCAATAACTTAATCTTGAGAGAAGCAGAATAAGTAAATAAGTTTTGTGCTGCGATTAATTGATTTTAAATTACTTAACAGAGCTTCGCCAAATTACTTTTAAATATTCCATGTATTATTTAAACTGCATTAGATGTAAATGTACCGAAGAAACATTGATTTAATTAGAAATAGAGCTGGTGAATTATAAAATAAGTTAACGTCATTTTAAAAATGTCATTGACCGGATTACTTCAAGTAGTTCTTATCTATCAATGGCAACATTTGTAATGAACTATATCTCGTATGCTTGTATAACAGATTAATCCCAAGCCATCTATAATAAGAAACATATTTTAGTTCTAATGAAAAACTATTTTGTAAGCATAATCACATGGCAATTGAGATGATTGAAAGTTAATTACAAGAAATATTTAATGAGAAGAGTTAAGCAACAAATGATGTTGGTATACGTACATTATTGAGAAGAGCCTTGTGGAAATCAACTATCGAAGTAAATAATATGTACATACAATTTGTTTTACTTGTGTGAGTAAAAAGGTAGACATTGTGTTCGTTCATGAAACTGCATTGATTTGTAAACAAAAATCTAAAAAACAATGTCAATCAGAATGGTATCATTAAACTTTAAAAAAGATAGAACATCATTAAAATTAGACTTAAGGTTTAATAACATCAATTTCAATAATGTGTTATGTCGTAATGTTTAATATAAATATATATTAAGTTTTATATTTTCAAATATGTCAATATTAGCAGAAGGTGCATTGTTTCTCAGAAATCAATAAGAAATATATTCTTTAGACAGAAGTCAAACATTTATTAAATAATGTAATATTTATGTATTCAGAGCATTTAAAATGAAAATTACCTCAATAAAGTAGACTTGAATGTGCGTTCATGTGTCAATAAATTGGAAAATGTAAACAAACAAGATTTTTGACTTCCATCCAAAAAATCAAATCACTGTAAGTATACCAATTGAAAAAGCAGAAAAGGAGAAAATATAGTTTTTCTATATAGTTAATAGGTAACTTTTTGGAAATTGTAACAAGATAACAACAATTAAAAAAAGAGAAATATAACTGATAGCATTGTGAAAGCCTAATGGCCCTTAACAGCTATGTAATGACTATACCTCCTATTGCAAAGCAAATTAAATGGAAGGTATTTGTTTTTATAAAACAAGACTTCTACTAATACTTTGTTATACTGAAATATGAACACTTTCAGAGAAAAAATGTTTTTATTTTGTTTGATTTTGCTATCACGAAACATTAAATTAATTATAACCTGATATTTAACATTATAATTGTAATTACGATACTTAATAATATCATACCGAAAATATCTTCTAATAAAAATTGTCCTAAGATATTATCATCTATCAAAAGAAGTTCCCTAAAAAGCAATGAAAACTATTAAATTGTTTGACAATTAGAGACACGCATTGATTGAGTCTGTTTATAGGAGATAATGTTCAAGTGCAACCTTTTTCACGTCTCTAGCACATACAACTGGCCTAAGCAGTATAAAATATTCATCTTTAAATATCCCTTGTGGCTGATTGGTTTTCTTTGTTCAGGTATACGGATTGCAGCCACTGTTTGCCCTTGTGTGGTCGTAAAGGGCGACTAAATGGGTTCAAATAATTGGAATCTAAACATCTTTCAGCTCTTGCAGGTGAGGTTGTTTTGACCCCTTGAGTTGCTTTGAAGTTTGTAACTCCTGAGGTTAGCCAAAACCATATTTCCTGTGTCGGCGCCATATGACCTGCATTGTCAAATTAAACAATCAAAACAAACACTCCTCTCTAAATTTACTTACACCACTGATAAAAAAACCCAAAAAACACTTATTTAAAAGTTAAGTACCGAGTCACTCTGCCACACACCTGCTGCTGTTTTATTAAAGTTTTAAATTATACAAATATCTTATCAATAGATCCCCATATTTTTGCTGGCTGGTGATAACAATTATTATTTCAGATGTAACTGCTATATACTTGTAGAAATACATGCTTGCTTAGCCTAGATATCGTATTCCAAATGATGTTAAGTACAATGTATTATTTTTTACAGATAAACTTGACCGATTTGTGTATTCATAAATTAAAGAAACAATTTTCATAAATTAAAGAAACAATTGAATAACGTTCGTTTCTTTCAATTCCATTAAATGTTAAATTTCTTTTGTCAAGTAATTATGAAAATGCTTGTTGTTAATTAACATTGTGTCAGTAGTAAAAATTACTACATGATTCCTTTTCTAAACACCACTGTCTACAGCCAAGTAAAATAATGAACGGGTAACTACCATGTCTACTACGTACCAAAATAACACTACGAAGACATAAAATATGCAAATAGTCTAAAACTGTTCAACTCTTTCTCTGTTATAATGCTCTCATGGGGATTTATTTTGTTTAAACTGCTTTCAAAATCAAGTGTTTTCCACGCCTGTTAATTTCTAATCTGCGTTGGTAGATAATATTTACAGTTTAAACCAATATAAACAAGCAAATTCGTTGAATTTATATCCCCCGCCGAGTACTGGTTATTATTAACACAACAACTGAAGACATAAGGCTTTATTTATATATTAATCATGGCATAAACTGTAAAATTCTTTGAACTTGAAGCCTTGTACCTTCAAACAAGAAGAGTTTTTAAGTTTTCACTATATGCATATAAGGAAAATCTATGACCCCCTTGAGTGGGGCCAATTTTGACCCCAGGGCTAAAATTTGAACAATTTTGGCAGAGGACCTATATGTTATATCATATACCAAATATCAAAGCTCTAGGCCTTGTACTGTCAGACAAGATTTTTTAATTTTGCATTTTTGAAACTCCTTTTCTGGCCCCGTGTGACTGATGATTGTGATTGAAAATTACGAAATTTTACTAAGTCAAGGGCAATAACTCTAAAAATACTAAAAATATCCAGACGAAAATACCCAGGTGCACAACTACACATACTGATCAACATTCCTGTAAAGTTTCATGACTCTAGGTCAAATACTTTTTGAGTTACATGCGACACAAGTTGAAAATTACAAAATTTTACTAAGTCAAGGGCAATAACTCTAAAAATACTAAAAATATCCAGACGAAAATACCCAGGTGCACAACTTCACATGCTGATCAACATTCCCATAAAGTTTCGTTGAATTCCAGGCATTAGTTGCAGAGAACTACTCCGGAAACGAAATTCGGACAAAATTTTACTGAGTCAAGGGCAATAACTCTAAAAATACTAAAAATATCCTGACGAAAATACCCAGGTGCACAACTACACATACTGATCAACATTCCTGTAAAGTTTCATGACTCTATGTCAAATACTTTTTGAGTTACATGCAACACAAGTTGAAAATTACAAAATTTTACTAAGTCCAGGGCAATAACTCTAAAAATACTAAAAATATCCAGACGAAAATACCCAGGTGCACAACTACACATACTGATCAACATTCCTGTAAAGTTTCATGACTCTAGGTCAAATACTTTTTGAGTTACATGCGACACAAGTTGAAAATTACAAAATTTTACTAAGTCAAGGGCAATAACTCTAAAAATACTAAAATATCCAGACGAAAATACCCAGGTGCACAACTTCACATGCTGATCAACATTCCCATAAAGTTTTGTTGAATTCCAGCCATTAGTTGCAGAGAACTACTCCGGAAAAGAAATTCGGACAAAATTTTACTGAGTCAAGGGCAATAACTCTAAAAATACTAATAATATCCAGACGAAAATACCCAGGTGCACAACTGCACATGCTGATCAACATTCCCATAAAGTTTCGTTGAATTCCAGCCATTAGTTGCAGAGAACTACTCCGGAAACGAAATTCGGACGGACGGATGGACGGACGGACGGACGGAAGGACGGAAGGACGGACGGACAACGCCAAAACTATATCCCCCTCCCGATTCCATCGGCGGGGGATAATAAACGAGTAAGAAACCTTTGTAACACATGACGACATTTAATTATGGAATACTGTCACATTTTTCTCACCATTTTGTAGTACTTTACGAATAAATTTGTCTTTGGAGAGGACTTAATTTATCTTTGGAAAAATTACAAACTAGATTTTTCTTTTTGGTTTAAAAGAACATTACTCTATGACCTCTTTAATATTGTCAATTATTACGGACAAGTTCACTCGAAAGAATGATGTCAATTTAAAGCGTTTTATTGTTTTGTATGGGCGATGGACATTTAAAGAGATTTCCTAAAATTAGGCTGACAGCGCAAAAAGTAGGATAATTTATAATTAATATATAATTGATATGTCTCAGATCTTAGTCATGGTTCGTTTTACTCCTGCATAACTTTAACAACGTTATAGCAGAATTTCCCCCACTCCACCCAAAGTACCAGCTTAAGCAGTATTCAATCCTCTACACTAACGTGTTGGATTTTATGATCCCGAAAGGCCAGAAAATTTAACTACACTTTAGTGAAGTAAGTACAACGTTTTACAGCTACCACTTGCCATATGCAGCTGTACACTATAAAATCAGTAAAATCCTCGATACTAATAAAATGTATCTTATATTTATATAATGATTAGCTTCATATATATATACATCTAAAAATTGCAGTTGATATGCTAGTTGTGATTTTAAAGTATTTTCAAGTACAAGCAAATTAGAGCAGAAATTAATGTAACTCAAGTTACGAATGAAAAACATGAGTATACTTAAAAGCTGTATTTGTTTGTAATTTAACACAAGAAATGGTTTACTGACATTATACAATACCACTTTGAGTATTACCAATTTGGAAAAGTAATCGTAAACAAGAGAGAAAAGGGAATAGGTAAAATTACGAACGAAATTAAAAGTTACTTAAATGCATTTTATACTTTATTTTCATGGATAAAAAACGAAAATTGTGTATAATGTGGTATTATTGAAAACAATCAATCATCTCAAATAATTACCATAGGAATTTATTTCGTGCAAAAGCTATTATATCTAACTCTTTATCTATGTATCATTGTAAAAAAAATATAATAGTATTTCTTATCAATGACAAATACTTGTTGTCAATAGAAAATAACGACATTCGTCAACCCTTTACGTTTTATTTAAAGGCTGGTAAAAAGATTTTTTAACACTTGTTAGATTACAGTATTAACTCCGTATGTATTAAATCTGTATGCAATTTCATCTACAGATAAACTAATAATAACACAATTTTTAAGGACGGTAGCCACATACTATTATATTTGCAATATGACGTTATAGATCAAACGTTACGGATTCAGTCATACATTTGTACACAGAAACCTTTGCTTTGCTTTCTTTGTTACAATATCTACATTCCTGTTACATTGCCGACGTGTTTATTAAATTCAAAATAATATCATCATTGTTATTAGATTTCAGAAAATTTAATCTGCTGAAAAAGTAATACATAGTTGCCATTCTCTCTATATATACGTTGTTGTGTTGTCGGAAATGTCAAATCAACTTACGGCATTCATTTGTTACATTGAATAACAAACAGTACAAGACTAAAGATAATTCATTATTTACTGCTCCTAAAATACGAAAAAGTCCAGGCCGCTCACGTAAGGTCTAAATTAACGTTAATAATTAATATATTGAATGGCCAAAACATACTATAAAGATATAAAGATATGTCTTAAGTCTCAATTCTTGTGATTAACTCTCGTATTGTATGGTCAACAACTTAATGTGATCATGTCCCCAGGAAAGTTATCAGAATAAAATATAAATGGCTATAAACAGAAAAATAAATAATAGTTTAAAATTGGCCTATAATTGCATCAAAATTGTTTTTTTCATTCTTACAATCTAAACATATTTGAAAAACATTAAAACTTTGGATTTAATTTGTTTATAACAAATGAATTTTTGATTTATATTATAAACTATATTATTATTTTATTCAAAAAATGTTATCATCGGCGTGATTCTGTCCAAGAAGAGGTCGTTATTTGTGCTATAGTATATACGAGTATTCTTTTTTAACTTATATAATAATTCAGAAAATATTTGAGCTAAGAATTGTTCGTTCTAGGTATTAAATATTATAATGTTGATAACAGCAGAGTATAAAACTTTTTAGATATCATTTTCAAACATATTGCTTTATTATGTATTCAGTACTGTAGAGTACATTCCGGGCAAATTACAGTAGAGAGCTTGCTTTTAATTCCTAAACAAGGATAAAGTAAAAAATAAATTATCAAACCGTATCAATTGCCAGCTGCTTCTTTAAGATTCAGAAACATTTAATCTGACGTTCAGAGTGGTAAATATAAATGTTTGATGTATATGGCAACACTTTCTTTTAATTGATATCCGAAAACATCATATTAAGTATGTGGATCTTACGCTAGTCATGTCTGTTTACCCTTCCGCACTTTAATAAAAATCATAGTTTCACATAAGTTTTCATATAAGAATAAAAGGTGCGTCTCTTGGATTATTATTAAACGTGCCAAAACTATACTTGTCAATTACAGGCTTTATATATTTTAAGAGATGCTGTGATTGTTTGCACTTGGCTATTTCGTAAAACATTTGTATTAAATGGATGCAATAATTTGAGACAGTGCAGAAATGTGAAGGAAATGAAAACTCCCAGGGAATATGTAATTGCCAGCAAACTGGTTACACATGTGACTAAATTTATAAGCATTACAAGACTGGAGGGGCCATTTTCTTTTCAGAATAAAACAATATCTTATAATTGTTCTGAACTGTGTGCTATCTTCATAATATTATGATGCAGCATAGTTTTACTATTATAGTAATATTTAAACGTTTAACTTAACTCGAGCTCATTTCCTATTACCATGATTACGAGTGTGTTTTTTCTTTTCAGATAAAAGTGTCATATACTTGTAGATATGCATGTGGATAATGTATAGTTACAAAATATTATTGATTATATAATACAGTTATATAAAAAAATAAAAAGACACGCAAAGAAAAAAAAGGGGAAAAAACACAATAAACACACCAAAATACTACAATTTTGATGAAATGTAAAAATTTCTACAGCAATGTCAAATAAAATAGTATTACTATGTTACATATAAAATGCCATAATCAAATCGCATAGTGACTCAAATTGTTCTCTTCTTGCTACGTTTGAATGTTCTCTCAGGAAGTCATTTTTTAAACGGCTTCCAAAATCAAATGTTTTCCATGTCTGTTGAAATCAAGTAAACATTGGAAAATGCTAAATAAAGCAGGAACCCATAGTAAATGAACAAGTTAGACACCTGTGTAACCTTTGCTGGCATTTCATTACGGATAAAGTCGAATATTTGCTCACCGATTTGTAGCGATGTCCGAGAAAATTGTTATAAAGCCTTAAAGGGATAAATTACTTAACACGTTTTTTTTCTTTTTTTAATAAAAGACAATGACTGAAAAATCTATTTTATAGCACCACACCGCAAAAAAAAAAAAAAACAACACCAAAAGTATGGTAGGATTTTTGTCACCTTATATAGTTACTTAAATCTAAACATGAAATTCTGGCTCACGTCGAAGAGACACGGTGTCTTATACTTTTATCAATGATACATATCTTTAAAATCAAATAGGTAATAATCGTAAGCAATAAAATGTATTTCATAGAATTGATATTTTCATATCTGTTAAAGATTGGCATATTCATACCTGATATGTCATGACCTAGCAAGTTGTGAGCAATACTTGACATGTTTTACCACAAATGCATTTTAAACTAACGTTAATTTACATTTTTAATTGATACTGGGAAGAAAATATTGTACTTTCTTGCATAAAACTACGCGTGCATATCGTACACGGAGGACAAACATGTAATAACGGCTAAAATAACTACAACACGCAATGTTGTTGCACGTGTTTTATTATGCGTGTCTTTAAGCGCCATGTAAAGTTGTTAATTTCATTGACAACAAATATTTATTATCAAAACATAACTGATAGTGCAGTTGAGAAGCATGTAGAAACAGGTTTAATACATGGAAAAACAATATGTGAGACGCACAATTACAGAATCAAACGCAAGAATAGCTCTAAATAATTTACGGGTTTTGACCCTAAATCGTTCCCGTCCTTCTGCAGATGCTAATGCACAAAAAGTGCACTTACCACTCTAATCTAACATCGACAAAAACTTTCCAACATCTCTAATGACTGCCGTAGGTACTTATGTCGTGCAGTAACCTTTGACTGTCAATAGTTTAATGTTAATGAACTTTGTTTTGAATTTTCAAATACAAAATGTCGAACTAAGTTTCTTTCTATTACTTTATTTTACAGAAAATATACCTAGATTTACTTGATACATCCCAATATGAAGAACGTATGTGCTGAAATTGCATGCAATCTCAACGACCAATAAAGTAATGATAGGACTTTATCCATATCCGTAATATCGTCTACAATTTATTATATAAATTGCCTCCACTTGTTGCATAATTGATATATAATTGTTCCCATCATATGCCAAATAATATAGACTACCCGCGACAGCGAACTTCTGTTAATAACATTTATTAGAATAAATTCTTGAGCTTCAAGTAGATGCGCCAGACGGAATAATATTATTATTTATTATCATTTGAGATCTTTAAACCTGAACGTTTTAATGCGTTAAGTTAAGGTTGTGAATACATATCTCATGTCTGATGACTAATTTTAGGTCGAGTAAGTAAAACAAATACTCTAAAAGGACTCTTACACAATGCTCACGTTAAGAAATCGATGTGATTTAAAATGTAACTGATAACGTCACTTATGTGGCACATTATAATACATAGTTCATTAATAAATATGTCTTCTTTTATGTTATATAAGTAGAGATATTTGAAATATTATCACAACGAGACTGTAGTCTAAAACTGGTGTAACTCTCTAGGAACGATGGTTAGGAAAATACCCGCTTATATGACTGAAATACTGTTGGGAAAAGGCGTAAAATGAAACTTAAAAACAAACAAACAAACACATCAAGACTATGCAAATGACATACAGTGGTTTATGTTCATTAAAATATTTTAAATCATTTTCCTATGTAATTTCCATTATATTTTTGACTAATAACCAACTG